>NC_069502.1:939855297-939946030 GCF_027579735.1 Bombina bombina | reverse complement strand
TAAGAACATTTTTGTTTTTAGTTTAACAGTAATTGAGTGTCTCTGGGTAAGGGGTCAGAGCTGTTTGGCGTTCTGGGTGACGCTGTCCTAAGAGGCTTTGTTTATTGATTTATTAATGTTATGTGTTGTATTGTGTAAATTGTTTTTGTAAAAAGTTAAAACTTGTGACCTAGGAGGGTGTCTATTTAAAGGCAACTGGGATTAGGAGACTGGGTTCACAGTTCTAGCTGCCCCAACCTGACTGCAAGTCCCACCGGACGTTAACCAGTCAGTGTTTGAATGCAAGGGGAACTGTGACAAACCTATATCCGAAACTGTGACCTGGCAGACACCCTAAGAGGAAACATAGTTACCTGTTACCTGATTATTTGTTTAGGAAAACCTCCTGGATAAGTCCTGATTAGACAGATTTATTTCTTGTATGAGCACTGATAGTATTCCCAGTGAAGAAAATATTGTTAGTCTTAGGAAGGGGCTATCCTGGGTAGACGTAAGACTGCAGCAGTCATTTAAGGGCAGACATGTTATGTAGTGTCGCCGTGGCAGACACGTTTTGTAGTGTTGGCAGGTTGGGGTGAAGGTTCCCCTGATACAATACAATTATCTTTTGTTCTGTTTTGTTGGTTTAGTTTTTTTTTTTGTTTTTTAGAATTTGTGCTAAATTATAAGTAAAAACCCCAAGTGACATTTAAAATATATATATATATATATATATATATATATATATATATATCTATATATATATATAGTAAAATAAATAAAAAGTCCATTCAAAATGGGACATAGCTCCTCTAAAGGTGTTCCAATAATCCTAAATGGCCAAAGGGTTCCCCAGCAGAATATATGAATCAACACCATGGTCTTTTTTGTAATACGTATCATACTAAATGGTCCAGACTAACTCAAAATAAAGGGTCCAATATATGGCCAGAAGGTGGCTCTTGGAACATAGATAAAATAAATACCCTAAGTAATATTTTAACAGAGGTTTCAAAAAAAAGGGATAGCCCTACATCAGAAGAGTGGAAAGCATATTTTAAATGGAATACTGAGGCAGTAAAAAGACAGCGTGAGTCGCTAAAGGCTTCGCTAGAGGATAATTATCAAAAAGAAATTAAAAAAATTAGAGTTAAATCTCCTAGTAAGGGAAGAGAAAGAAAAAAACAAAAACCTCCTCCTTATTGTGAACCAGATCCTATAATAGAACAGACAATCATGCAGGCACATAGCATATATCCTGAACTGCCTCCCCAAGATGCAGAGCCAATAAATCAAGCTGAAATACCAACTGCTCCTGAACCACAAGCTGAAACATCAGTTAGACACTCTAACAGGCATAGAACTGTATCACACAATCTAGCTAACACAGTAGTTCCCAACAACATTGCTAAATTACTACATAAACAGTCTGGGGGTGGGAGTCCCACATCAAGCTATTCAGACTGTAGTGATGAAGGGGGGATGAGTAGTCACTTAATAGCTCCCCTAAGAGAGGTATCCCACAGTGAACAGGGAGAAGTTAGGAGAATACACTTACCCTGGACCCCCCCAGGACATAATGCAGAGTAATTTCCCTTCCGCCACCACAAATCCCCAAGAATTTGCAAAAAGATTAAGAATAGTATGCTCCTCGTATTCCCCGACAACTAGGGATATATGGCAACTGATGGAGTCAGTTTTGACCCCTTCAGAGCGAACTAAGTTGATTGCCAGATATGATGCAGATCCTTACAATTGGGGGGATGTAGTGAATCGTGCTACCCCCAATTGGAACAGTCTGCGTGATGAAAGAGATACAACAAAATTGGGTATGTGGTATACACATTTGCAAACTCTAATCCAAAATACTTTTAAAATTGAGGTGAACTGGGGCAGAATTAATAGTATGAAACAAAGAAAGGATCAGACCCCAGATGAATTTGCAGAGGAGATCCTAGAAGCCATAAAACAGTATGGGGGCATTGAGGGAAATGCCACCCCACTAGTTGTCAGTGCTTTCGTGCAGGTTTTACTTCCAAAGGTGGCCAAGCTATTGCGGGTATCATTACTCGGTTGGCAGAGTCAGTCCTTGCAAATAGTGAGAACAGCAGCTGGTCAAGTATATAGAGAACTTGAGGAAAAGGAACAGAATAAGACACATAAACTGATACAGGCACAGGAAGAAGCAGATAAAATGCAAACAATTTACTATGCCCAACAGACAGATTTAAATAAAACAAACATGACAAATAAGGAAAAGAGAGAAAGAGGTAAAAGAATAAAATGTTTTTAACTGTGGGAAGGTGGGACACATGATAAAACAGAATTTATGCTTACCTGATAAATTACTTTCTCCAACGGTGTGTCCGGTCCACGGCGTCATCCTTACTTGTGGGATATTCTCCTCCCCAACAGGAAATGGCAAAGAGTCCCAACAAAGCTGGTCACATGATCCCTCCTAGGCTCCGCCCACCCCAGTCATTCGACCGACGGACGGGAGAAAATATATATAGGAGAAACCATATGATACCGTGGTGACTGTAGTTAGAGAAAATAATTCATCAGACCTGATTAAAAAACCAGGGCGGGCCGTGGACCGGACACACCGTTGGAGAAAGTAATTTATCAGGTAAGCATAAATTCTGTTTTCTCCAACATTGGTGTGTCCGGTCCACGGCGTCATCCTTACTTGTGGGAACCAATACCAAAGCTTTAGGACACGGATGAAGGGAGGGAGCAAATCAGGTCACCTAAATGGAAGGCACCACGGCTTGCAAAACCTTTCTCCCAAAAATAGCCTCCGAAGAAGCAAAAGTATCAAATTTGTAAAATTTGGAAAAAGTGTGCAGTGAAGACCAAGTCGCTGCCTTACATATCTGGTCAACAGAAGCCTCGTTCTTGAAGGCCCATGTGGAAGCCACAGCCCTAGTGGAGTGAGCTGTGATTCTTTCAGGAGGCTGCCGTCCGGCAGTCTCATAAGCCAATCGGATAATGCTTTTAAGCCAAAAGGAAAGAGAGGTAGAAGTCGCTTTTTGACCTCTCCTTTTACCAGAATAAACAACAAACAAGGAAGATGTTTGTCTGAAATCTTTAGTAGCCTCTAAATAGAATTTTAGAGCACGGACTACGTCCAAATTGTGTAACAAACGTTCCTTCTTTGAAACTGGATTCGGACACAAAGAAGGTACAACTATCTCCTGGTTAATATTTTTGTTGGAAACAACTTTCGGAAGAAAACCAGGCTTAGTACGCAAAACCACCTTATCTGCATGGAACACCAGATAGGGCGGAGAACACTGCAGAGCAGATAACTCTGAAACTCTTCTAGCAGAAGAAATTGCAACCAAAAACAAAACTTTCCAAGATAATAACTTAATATCTACGGAATGTAAGGGTTCAAACGGAACCCCTTGAAAAACTGAAAAAACTAGATTTAGACTCCAGGGAGGAGTCAAAGGTCTGTAAACAGGCTTGATCCTAACCAGAGCCTGAACAAATGCTTGAACATCTGGCACAGCTGCCAGTCTTTTGTGAAGTAAAACAGATAAAGCAGAGATCTGTCCCTTCAGAGAACTTGCAGATAATCCTTTCTCCAAACCTTCTTGTAGAAAGGATAGTATCTTAGGAATTGTTATCTTGTTCCATGGGAATCCTTTAGATTCACACCAACAGATATATTTTTTCCATATTTTATGGTAAATTTTTCTAGTTACAGGCTTTCTAGCCTGAATCAGAGTATCTATTACAGAATCTGAAAACCCACGCTTTGATAAAATCAAGCGTTCAATCTCCAAGCCGTCAGTTGGAGGGAAACCAGATTCGGATGTTCGAATGGACCCTGAACAAGAAGGTCCTGTCTCAAAGGTAGCTTCTATGGTGGAGCCGATGACATATTGACCAGGTCTGCATACCAAGTCCTGCGTGGCCACGCAGGAGCTATCAAGATCACCGAGGCCCTCTCCTGATTGATCCTGGCTACCAGCCTGGGGATGAGAGGAAACGGTGGGAATACATAAGCTAGGTTGAAGGTCCAAGGTGCTACTAGTGCATCTACTAGGGTCGCCTTGGGATCCCTGGATCTGGACCCGTAGCAAGGAACCTTGAAGTTCTGACGAGACGCCATCAGATCGATGTCTGGAATGCCCCATAATTGAGTTATTTGGGCAAAGATTTCCGGATGGAGTTCCCACTCCCCCGGATGGAATGTCTGACGACTCAGAAAATCCGCTTCCCAATTTTCCACTCCTGGGATGTGGATCGCAGACAAGTGGCAGGAGTGATCCTCCGCCCATTGAATTATCTTGGTCACTTCTTTAATCGCCAGGGAAGTCCTTGTTCCCCCCTGATGATTGATATATGCAACGGTCGTCATGTTGTCTGACTGAAACCTTATGAATTTGGCCTTTGCTAGTTGAGGCCAAGCTCTGAGAGCATTGAATATCGCTCTCAGTTCCAGAATGTTTATCGGGAGAAGAGACTCTTCCCGAGACCATAGACCCTGAGCTTTCAGGGATTCCCAGACCGCGCCCCAGCCCACTAGGCTGGCGTCGGTCGTGACAATGACCCACTCTGGTCTGCGGAAGCTCATTCCCTGTGACAGATTGTCCAGGGTCAGCCACCAACGGAGTGAATCTCTGGTCTTTTGATCTACTTGAATCGTCGAAGACAAGTCTGTATAATCCCCATTCCACTGTCTGAGCATGCACAGTTGTAATGGTCTTAGATGAATTCGTGCAAAAGGAACTATGTCCATTGTTGCAACCATCAATCCTATTACTTCCATGCACTGCGCTATGGAAGGACGAGGAACAGAATGAAGTACTTGACAAGAGCTTAGAAGTTTTGATTTTCTGACCTCTGTCAGAAAAATCCTCATTTCTAAGGAATCTATTATTGTTCCCAAGAAGGGAACTCTTGTTGACGGGGACAGAGAACTTTTTTCTTTGTTCACCTTCCATCCGTGAGATCTGAGAAAGGCTAGGACGATGTCCGTATGAGCCTTTGCTTTTGACAGGGACGACGCTTGAATCAGGATGTCGTCCAAGTAAGGTACTACTGCAATGCCCCTTGGTCTTAGAACCGCTAGAAGGGACCCTAGTACCTTTGTGAAAATCCTTGGAGCAGTGGCTAATCCAAATGGAAGTGCCACAAACTGGTAATGCTTGTCCAGAAAAGCGAACCTTAGGAACTGATGATGTTCCTTGTGGATAGGAATATGTAGGTACGCATCCTTTAAATCCACGGTAGTCATAAATTGATTTTCCTGGATAGTAGGTAGGATCGTTCGAATAGTTTCCATTTTGAACGATGGTACCCTGAGAAATTTGTTTAGGATCTTTAGATCCAAAATTGGTCTGAATGTTCCCTCTTTTTTGGGAACTATGAACAGATTGGAATAAAATCCCATTCCTTGTTCTCTTATTGGAACTGGATGTATCACTCCCATCTTTAACAGGTCTTCTACACAATGTAAGAATGCCTGTCTCTTTATTTGGTTTGAAGATAATTGAGACCTGTGGAACCTTCCCCTTGGGGGTAGTTCCTTGAATTCCAGGAGATAACCTTGAGAAACTATTTCTAGCGCCCAAGGATCCTGAACATCTCTTGCCCAAGCCTGAGCAAAGAGAGAAAATCTGCCCCCCACTAGATCCGGTCCCGGATCGGGGGCTATCCCTTCATGCTGTTTTGGTAGCAGTGGTAGGCTTCTTGGCCTGCTTACCCTTGTTCCAGCCTTGCATTGGTTTCCAGGCTGGTTTGGGTTGTGAAGTATTACCCTCCTGCTTAGAGGATACAGAATTAGAGACTGGTCCGTTTCTGCGAAAGGGACGAAAATTAGGCTTATTATTAGCCTTAAAAGACCTATCCTGTGGGAGGGCGTGGCCCTTTCCCCCAGTGATGTCTGAAATAATCTCTTTCAAATCAGGTCCAAATAATGTTTTACCTTTGAAAGGAATGTTAAGCAATTTTGTCTTGGAAGACACATCCGCTGACCAAGACTTTAGCCAAAGCACTCTGCGCGCCACGACAGCAAACCCTGAATTTTTCGCCGCTAATCTAGCTAATTGCAAAGCGGCATCTAAAACAAAAGAGTTAGCCAATTTAAGTGCTTGAACTCTGTCCATAACCTCCTCATACGAAGATTCTTTACTGAGCGATTTTTCTAGTTCCTCGAACCAGAAACACGCTGCCGTAGTGACAGGAACAATGCATGAAATTGATTGTAGAAGGTAACCTTGCTGTACAAAAATCTTTTTAAGCAAACCCTCTAATTTCTTATCCATAGGATCTTTGAAAGCACAACTATCTTCGATAGGAATAGTAGTGCGTTTGTTTAGAGTAGAAACCGCCCCCTCGACCTTGGGGACTGTCTGCCATAAGTCCTTTCTGGGGTCGACTATAGGAAATAATTTCTTAAATATAGGGGGGGGAACAAAAGGTATGCCGGGCCTTTCCCACTCTTTATTTACTATGTCCGCCACCCGCTTGGGTATAGGAAAAGCGCCGGGGGGCACCGGAACCTCTAGGAACTTGTCCATCTTACATAATTTCTCTGGAATGACCAAATTGTCACAATCATCCAGAGTAGATAACACCTCCTTAAGCAGTGCGCGGAGATGTTCTAATTTAAATGTCACAACATCAGGTTCAGCTTGATGAGAAATTTTTCCTGAATCTGAAATTTCTCCATCAGACAAAACCTCCCTCATGGCCCCTTGAGATTGGTGTGAGGGTATGTCAGAACAGTTATCATCAGCATCCTCTTGCTCTTCAGTGTTTAAAACTGAGCAATCGCGCTTTCTCTGATAAGTAGGCATTTTGGATAAAAGATTTGCTATGGAGTTATCCATTACAGCCGTTAATTGTTGCATGGTAATAAGTATTGGCGCACTAGATGTACTAGGGGCCTCCTGTGTGGGCATAACTGGTGTAGACACAGTAGGGGATGATGTAGTATCATGTTTACTCCCCTCATTTGAGGAATCATCTTGGGCAATATCATTATCTGTTGCAATACTGTCCTTACTTTGTTTGGACACTATGGCACAATTATCACATAAATTTAAATGGGGAGACACATTGGCTTTCATACATATAGAACATAGCTTATCTGATGGTACAGACATGTTAAACAGGCTTAAACTTGTCAACAAAGCACAAAAAACGTTTTAAAATAAAACCGTTACTGTCACTTTAAATTTCAAACTGAAAACACTTTACTGAATATGTGAAAAAGTATGAAGGAATTGTTCAAAATTCACCAAAATTTCACCACAGTGTCTTAAAGCATTAAAAGTATTGCACACCAAATTTCAGAGCTTTAACCCTTAAATTAACGGAACCGGAGCCGTTTTTACATTTAACCCCTATACAGTCCCAGAATGAGGCTCTGTCTATAACTAGAAAGGCCCCCATCTGAAAAAGGTGTCCAACACAGTGCCTGCCGTTTTTCTAAACGTTCCCCAAGATTATAATACCAATAATTAGTTAGAATCTGCATAATATGCCTAGTAAAGCAACTGTTTTAGCCCAGAAAAATGTCTACCAGTTTTTAAGCCCTTTTTGAAGCCCTTTATTCTTTTATGTTTAACTAAGAAAATGGCTTACTGGTCCCCATGAGGGGAAATGACAGCCTTCCAGCATTACATGGTCTTGTTAGAAATATGGCTAGTCATACCTTAAGCAGAAAAGACTGCTAACTGTTTCCCCCAACTGAAGTTACTTCATCTCAACAGTCCTGTGTGGAAACAGCAATTGATTTCAGTTACTGTCTGCTAAAATCATCTTCCTCTTACAAACAGAAATCTTCATCCTTTTCTGTTTCAGAGTAAATAGTACATACCAGCACTATTTTAAAATAACAAACACTTGATAGAAGAATAAAACTACATTTAAACACCAAAAAACTCTTAACCATCTCCGTGGAGATGTTGCCTGTGCAACGGCAAAGAGAATGACTGGGGTGGGCGGAGCCTAGGAGGGATCATGTGACCAGCTTTGCTGGGACTCTTTGCCATTTCCTGTTGGGGAAGAGAATATCCCACAAGTAAGGATGACGCCGTGGACCGGACACACCAATGTTGGAGAAAAGATTGCTGGTCACTCCAGCAGGACAAAAACACAGACACAAGAGCTGGCAAAAGGGAGGGGGAGAGGAGGACAAGGGACTGTTTAACCCTGAGAAATATGCAAACTATGATTGACTAGTTGACACACATACTTTTGTTTCAGTTCCTGTTAGAAAAGGCACAAAACCCCTTGTAGATATAGCTATAAATGGGGTGCAATATCCATTTTTAATTGACACTGGAGCTTCACGATCCACTTTGTCTAGTAAATTGTCCTCTCATATAAAAATGTCAGATGACTGTGTAGAGGTTACAGACATAATAGAAACAGTTCGCCCAGACTCACAAGAAACCCCTTTACAAAACCCTGACTTGGTGTTATATGTAGATGGTTCTTGTTATTGTACAGAAAAAGGGACGAGAGTAGCAGGCTATGCAGTTGTTTCTGACACTGAGGTGGTAGAAATGGGACCCGTGGGTATAAAATCAGCACATGTAGCAGAACTGGAAGCTTTAACTCGCGCCTGCATCATTGCAAAAGATAAATCTGTAAACATTTACACAGACTCACGCTATGCCTTTGGGGTAGTGCATGATTTTGGAGCATTATGGAAACTTAGAGGGTTCATAACAGCAGCAGGTACCCCTATTCAGAATGCTAAGTATGCGAGAGGGCTCTTACAGGCTCTTTTGCTTCCAAAAATGATTGCAGTCATTAAAACAGCAGCGCACACACAGGGAACTGACACAATAAGGGAAATGCTTATGCGGATAAAGTGGCAAAGTCAGCAGCCCTAGACAGTCTAACAGCTTATCCCAGCATCCCCACCCAAGAAGAGAGAGACGGTCCACTAGTTTGTTTAGAGGCATAGTATGACAACCTGCTGCAGGAAGAAATAGAAAGGTGGCGCAACCTAGGAGCCACATTAGAAGGTAATAACTGGTATGGTCTTAACAAACTCCCAGCCCTTCCCACTTCTCTCATGCCCTACATAGTGCGGCTTGCTCATGGTATCTCTCATGTTAATAAAGAAGCTATGCATGGTATTATCTCTTCCCATTGGTGGGCACCTGGGCTGAGGCAGGCAATAGATGCAGTGTGTTCAGCCTGTGTGGTATGCTTACAGCATAATGTAGGAAAAACTGTGAAAGCAGTACAGCTTAATCACCCACCTTGCCCCTGGGGACCTTTTGTCAATTTGCAAATGGATTTTATTGAACTGCCTAAAGTACTTCATTTCAAATATGTATTAGTAATAATAGACACATTCACAAATTGGGTAGAAGCATATCCCTGTGCATCGGCTGATGCTAGGACAGTAGCAAAAAAATTGCTCCAGGAGCTTATTCCTAGGTATGGCCTACCCCAACATATATACTCAGATCAGGGTACACACTTTACAGGACAGATAGTACAGGAGGTGGCTAAAGCCTTACACATCCCATATCATTTGCATTGCTCACATCATCCTCAGAGTGCTGGGGTAGTTGAAAGAGCTAATGGCATTCTGAAAAACAAATTGGCAAAAATCTGTGAGGAAACAAAATTGAAATGGCTGGATGCCTTGCCTCTGGCATTAATGGCAATGCGTTCCCACTACAAACCGTAAACACAAATTGTCACCTCACGAGATTCTCCTAGGTAGACCAATGAATACTGGTTTAGCATTTGCTCAGAAACAAATAGGCTGTAAAGATCATAATATATGTGATGATGCTATTAGAGACTATTGCATGCAACTAACGTCAATACTTAAGTCTCTCCATCTCCAGGTACGTGCTGCGCAGCCACAGGACGATAATCGTGCAGTGCATGCCATCTCACCTGGTGATCTCGTAATGGTTAAAAGTTTTTCTAGAAAAACAGCTCTACAGCCAAAATGGAAGGGACCTTTCCGTGTACTACTTATCACGCATACAGCCATTAAAGTTTCAGAAGTTAAATCGTGGATCTACGTATCTCATTGCAAATTGGTGCCACAACAGACTGATCCTATCACTGGCAGGGAAATCCAAAAAGTCTGAGCCTTTGGGAAGTATTATTCTTTGACAGTGCTTGACTGTTTCCTGAGATTGGACTTATTTTTTACTTGTTATTATTCCTGTATGCTGCATTTACACTCTGGTGATGTTTACTAGTGTAAAGAAAAATCCCTGTTTTATATACCTTCTAATAGTCACTTAGATAATAACAGTTCATTTTGGTATAATTTGTTTATTCTATCACTGTTTAATTGTGTTGTATGTGTATCAAACCCATCATGAAACCTTTCATACTTCTGGGTATTCTCACTATTCCCAGTTATGTCTGCCACACTACCCCATGGGAACAGGAAAATTCATTTATTGCTACTGTCAAAGCCTATTACCGCCACACTGAAGGTACAGGTGCCTGCTGGATATGTGGATTCATACCACATAGCCATGATTCTGGGTATCCCTATATTGGTGTCCCTCTAGTTAATGAAACTCTTATAGCTTTAATTAAAAAGGGTGTTGGTAAATTGCATTCTTTTTATACACCCCATGAAGGGAAAATAGAAAGAATTGCTTTAGCAGATTTTGTAAGACATGGGGACCTACAGATTACTAACCATAAACCTGGGGCCCCACTCATGTCCCTCATAGACGAACCAAAGGGTATGTTTACTGTTCAGTACTACCACCCCAAACATATTTGCCCTAACAAACCTAATTGTTCCCCCCTCCTAAATCATTGTTGCAATGTCTCTGAGGGCTATGTCACTAATGATTTCCACAACTGGCGATATAATTCAACCATAGGGAACTCCACTCTCTACAAGGATCTTCTTACATCATGGTTTTCTGCAATCCCATTAAAATGTCCATTTTCAAATCCTAACTGTAATCCTTCCCAATCATGGATGTTAATTGACAATCTGTATTTTCTATGCGGCCGCTGGGCCTACAAGAGTATGCCATGTGCATGGAGGGGTACTTGTTACTTAGGTGTTATTATCCCAGCCCTATATAGCACACAAACCCTACCTGAAGGGCGTTTGCATAATAAACGTGAGATTGCAGGTTCCAAGGTAAAAAATTCAGATAATTCTGATCTCACTGTCCGTACTGGTATAGGTGATAGAGTTTACATGGGCATACTCCCCTGGTATGGTACTGTCCAACTGCAGTATAAATTAAATCTCCTCATGGACATATTAGACGACATTTTTAACGCAACACACCATTCTTTACAGTTGTTAAACCAGGAACAAAAACAAATACGTCTTGTGGCCCTGCAAAACCGCCAAGCCTTAGATATCATGTTAGCTGCTAAGGGCGGAGCATGCTCTTTAATAGGGGCTCAGTGCTGTGTTTTTATTAATGATTCCAGTGTAGCAGTACAGGATGATCTTGATCAAATTACTAAATTACAGGTTAACATGAGAAAAGTGAATGACATTAAGTTCAATGGTTCTGATGTTGATTTAACTTTTGGCCTGTCAGGATGGCTGGGAAAATTGGGGGTACAGATACTGCAAGGTTTGCTAATCTTTGTCGTACTAATTGTTTTTCTTTCTCTCGTAGTAATCTGTCTCAAACTAATGCTACACAAGCTCTGTAACCTCGTCAGCCCAGCAACCAGCAGACTGATGCCCTCCTGTGAAGATTCAGCCCCACATGTGCCCCATCGCTATGACCACGGCGACTCTATACTGCAGTTTGAGATGGAGTTCACCCGACTAAATCATATTGCTGTTTGATGCTATTGTCACAGAGTTTAACAGCATCAGAGGAGGGACTGTTGAAAATAATAAGCAATATCTGTCTCTGTTTTTTGCAGTGCCTTGTGAGGTCTGAATGGGTTAATTTGTATGTGGGCATTATTAGTTAGGAGGGCCACTCTGGTTAATGGGGCCATAAAATATAGCTAGTTCTGAGTGTGTCTGTGTTTATTTTTTTCTAAATCTAATCTCTTTGTATCATTGTTTAAGTCCTTGCATTCCAGCTAGTATCAGTAAAAACTTAAGTTTCCTGGTTATCTTGATATGCCAAATATATGAATGTATGTACACAACTCATTGTAAACATTGGGAATGTATCTAGTTCATCCCTGACCTTTGTGTTTTTTTGTATTGTCAAAACACAGTAAAACCTACAATTCTGAAGTGTAGAACTATTATTTACTTATGTTGTAACCATATTTGTTAAAACCCTTGCATTTTTTAGCTAGCTAATCATAAACTGTAAATAGCCTAGATGTGGAATGTATAAATACCTGGGAAGGGGACTGACCCCCTCAGAGAAAACTTTGTATTGTTTCTCTCCCTACTGCAGTGTGTAATCAATAAACAAACTCTTTTTAACCTGTCTTGGTCTGAAGGAGTTATTCAGTCCAGGGTGAGTATATCACCAACAAAGGCATCATAGTTTCTACAGTAACATCAGAGTCCGGATCAGAATGAGACATCTCGCAAAACGTAATAGAAAAAGAAAAATAACATTAGGCAAAACAGTCAATTTCAACAATTTAACAGTTTCAGTAGAGAAAAACAAAAGCAGGCATAATAGCTTTCAAAGTTTATGAAAACAGCGAACAATAGAGGGAGAGGGGTAAAATAACTAAAATTTGGCGCCAAGTATGACACATCAAGCAAAAACAAGCTTAAAAAAATTGGCTCAAAACTAACACCAGGAAATGACACAACTTGCGTCATAACAAACGTGATTTCGCGCCAAAACAACTAGCGTCAACGACGCAGGAAATGACGACATTTGCTCCAATAAGGGTGCAACTTCACTCCAAAAAATTTTGCGCCAAAAATGACGCAAAAAAAACAGCATATTGCGCCCTCGCGAGCCTAGATTTGAGGAAATTCATGCTTACCTGATAAATTGATTTCTTCTGCGATACGACGAGTCCACGGATTCATCCTTACTTGTGGGATATTATCCTCCTGCTAACAGGAAGTGGCAAAGAGCACCACAGCAGAGCTGTATATATAGCTCCTCCCTTCTCTCCACCCCCTGTCATTCGATCGAAGGTATAGGAAGAGAAAAGAAAAGCTAAAAGGTGCAGAGGTGACTGAAGTTTTGAAATAAATATAATCTGTCATAAAATGACAGGGAGGGCCGTGGACTCGTCGTATCGTAGAAGAAATCAATTTATCAGGTAAGCATAAATTTTCTTTTCTTCTACAAGATACGACGAGTCCACGGATTCATCCTTACTTGTGGGATACAATTCCAAAGCAACAGGACATGGAAGAACTGGAGGGACAAGACAGATACCTAAACGGAAGGCACCACTACTTGAAGAACTTTTCTCCCAAAAATAGCATCAGAAGAAGCAAAAGTATCAAATTTGTAAAATTTGGAAAAATTAGGAAGGGAGGACCAAGTCGCAGCCTTACAAATCTGTTCAACAGAAGCATCGTTTTTTAAAAGCCCATGTGGAAGCCACAGCTCTAGTAGAATGAGCCGTAACCTTTTCAGGGGGCTGCTGTCCAGCAGTCTCGTATGCCAAGCAGATGATGCTTGTTAGCAAAAAGAAAGAGGTAGCCGTAGCTTTTTGACCCCTACGTCTTCCAGAATAAACAATGAATAGAGAAGATGTTTGACGGAAATCCTTGGTCGCTTGTAAGCAAAACTTCAAAGCCTAAACCACGACCAAGTTATGTAACAGACGTTCCTTCTTAGAAGAAGGATTAGGACACAAGGAAGGAACCACAATTTCCTGATTAATATTCTTATTAGAAACAACCTTAGGAAGAAATCCAGGTTTAGTACGCAAAATCACCTTATCAGAATGGAATATAAGATAAGGCGAATCACATTGCAACACAGAAAGCTCAGAAACTCTTCGAGCCGAAGAGATAGCAACTAAAAACAAAACTATCCAAGATAATAGTTTAATATCTATGGAATGTATGGGTTCAAACGGAACCCCTTGAAGAACATTGAGAACTAAATTCAAACTCCATGGCGGAGCAATAGGTTTAAACACAGGCTTGATTCTGAGTAAAGCCTGACAAAGACTGAACGTCTGGGACATCCGCCAGACGCTTGTGTAGTAAAATTGACCAAGCAGAAATTTGTCCCTTTAAGGAACTATCTGATAATCCCTTCTCCAATCCTTCTTGGAGAAAGGACAAAATCCTAGGAATCTTAACCCTACTCTATGAGTAGCCCTTGGATTCACACCAACAAAGATATTTACGCTATATCTTATGGTAAATCTTTCTCGTGACAAGCTTGAGAGCCTGAATCAAAGTATCAATGACCGATTCAGAGAATCACCGCTTAGATAAAACTAAGGGTTCAATCTCCAAGCAGTCAGCTGCAGAGAATTTAGGTTTGGATGTTGGAACGGACCTTGAATGAGAAGGTCCTGTCTCAATGGCAGTTTCCACGGTGGCAGAGTTGACATGTCCACTAGACATGTCCACGCAGGCGCTATCAGGATTACTGAACCTCTCTCCTGTTTGATTCTTGCAATCAGACGAGGTAGGAGAGGAAATGGTGGAAACACATAAGCCAGGTTGAACGACCAAGGTACTGCTAGAACATCTATCAGTACAACTTGGGGATCCCTTGACCTGGACCCGTAACGAGGAAGTTTGGCATTCCGACGAGATGCCATCAGATCCAATTCCGGTGTGCAACACTGACGGATCAATGATGCGAACACCTCCGGATGGAGTTCCCACTCCCCCGGATGAAAAGTCTGACTGAGAAAATCCGCTTCCCATTTCTCTACTCCTGGGATATAGATTGCTGATAGATGGCAAGAGTGAGCCTCCACCCATCGGATTATCTTTGAAACCTCTATCATCGCTAGAGAACTCCTTGTTCCCCCTTGATGATTGATATATGCTACAGTCGTGATATTGTCCGACTGGAATTTTATGAATTTGGCCAAAGCCAACTGAGGCCACGCCTGAAGCGCGTTGAATATTGCTCTCAGCTCCAGAATATTGATTGGTAGTAGAGACTCCTCCTGAGTCCAAACACTCTGAGTCCAAACACGGCATGCGGAAGCACATTCCCTGGGACAGATGATCCTGTGACAACCACCAAAGAAGAGAGTCTCTGGTCTCTTGATTCAGATTTATCTGAGGAGATAAATTCGCATAATCCCCATTCCACTGTCTGAGTATGTACAGCTGCAGTGGTCTGAGATGAAAGCGAGCAAACGGAACAATGTCCATTGCTGCTACCATTAATCCAATGACCTCCATACACTAAGCCACTGATGGCCGAGGAATGGACTGAAGTGCTCGGCAAGTATTTAGAATCTTTTTTGAAAAAACAAGTACTGCGCCTTAAAGAAATAAAAAAGCACACAATTTTTCTAAATCTGCTTAAAAATGTTAACCAATGTTCAATTTTAATGTATACCTTTCCTATATTGCAGTCTGATATTGCACCACAAGTAAGGGGCAAATAAACCCTCTAAATGAGTAATGTAACACAAAACCGTTATGAAAAAAAACGTAGACAACCCCCTGCAGAGCTGTGGCGCCTACCTGCCCTCAGGGATCTGACAAACGTCTCACTATGACTCAAGTAGACAATCTCTCAGTTTGGGCCCAACCGAAGCTGAAGTTTGCTGCCTTCTTGACAAAATCAACTGCGCATATGAGGCGTGAAAATTAGGCCCCGCCCATGATATGCGATGTACTCTCAGCCTAAACAACCGCAAGTAAAGTGGTATAGAACTAGCCATGTGGATAAGCATCCTAAATTGTATAATTATAGCCAGGTGAACCCCCAGCACAATGTACAAACACCAGTTAAATTGAACCGTTTTGCAATAAAAAACGTTATGCTGCCCCAGTGTATAAACCATGCTGCCATAATTGCTTGCTGCACTCAGCCCTGATAAAAATTAAATACACAGGATTTCAGTAATACCCCTTCTTATGTCTATAGGTTTACTGCTTACCCCTTCCCTCTTTGGGAACTATGTCAGCCGGTTCTGAAATATCACAGTCTCTTCAGAAGTAAATGACTGAACATACCTCAATGCTTGTAGCATGAAAACGTTCCCCACACTGAAGATTCTCTAGTACTCCTCAGCCATTCTGTGGGAACCTACATGGATCTTAGTGACATCTGCTAAGATCATCAACCTCCAGGCAGAAATCTTCTTCTATATGCTGCCTGAGGAAAAATAGTCCTCACCGGTACCATTTAAAATAAAAAATTCTTGATTGAAGAAAACTAAAAACTATCATTTTAACACCTCTTTCACTTTACCTCTTCCTATTACTAGTATAGGCAAAGAGAATAACTGGGGGTGGAGAGAAGGGAGGAGCTATATATATACAGCTCTGCTGTGGTGCTCTTTGCCACTTCCTGTTAGCAGGAGGATAATATCCGACAAGTAAGGATGAATCCGTGGACTCGTCGTATCTTGTAGAAGAAAAGAAAGTCAAATTAGAAAAAGACTGAACCCCAGGTAAGAAAAAAAGTTTAAATAAACTTCCCAAACATGATTTCTATACTGAAACTGTTTAGACTGCAAAAGGGAAATACACATAAACCTGACTCATGGCAAATATAAGTAGAATACATATATTTAAAACTTTATATTAATATATAAAGCGCCAAACCATAGCTGAGAGTGTCTTAAATAATGAAAACATACTTACCAAAAGACACACATCCACATATAGCAGATGGCCAAACCAGTACTGAAAAAGTATCAGCAGAGGTAATGGTATATAACAGTATATCGTCGATCTGAAAAAGGAGGTAGGAGATGAATCCCTACGACTGATAAGAGAGAACATTTTGAAAAGATTTCCCGTGAGGAAAACCATAAAAACAAACAGGCGATACTCTCTTAACATCCCTCTGACAAACACTGTACTCTGAGAGGAATTGGGCTTCAGAATGCTTAGAAGTGTTTATCATAGAAGAAATCATAGAAATCAAGCACAGACTTACTTCACCACCTCCATATGAGGCAAAGTTTGTAAAACTGAATTGTGGGTGTGGTGAGGGGTGTATTTATAGGCATTTGGAGGTTTGGGAAACTTTGCACCTCCTGGTAGGATTGTATATCCCATACGTCACTAGCTCATGGACTCTTGCCAATCATATGAAAGAAATCTCCATTATTTGGCTTCAGCAGATATATGTTAAAGGGATAGTCTAGTCAAAATAAACTTTCATGATTCAAATAGAGCATGCAATTTCAAGCAACTAATTTTCTCCTATTATCAATAGCCACCAATCAGCAAGAGCTACCCAGGCACTGAAAAAAAAAGGTCCGGCTCCTAAGCGTAGATTCTGGCTTTTTCAAATAAAGATACCAAGAAAACAAAGAAAAATTGAGAATAGGAGTAAATTAGAAAACATAATTTATGCTTACCTGATAAATTCCTTTCTTCTGTAGTGTGATCAGTCCACGGGTCATCATTACTTCTGGGATATTACTCCTCCCCAACAGGAAGTGCAAGAGGATTCACCCAGCAGAGCTGCATATAGCTCCTCCCCTCTACGTCACTCCCAGTCATTCGACCAAGGACCAACGAGAAAGGAAAAGCCAAGGGTGAAGTGGTGACTGGAGTATAAATTAAAAAATATTTACCTGCCTTAAAAACAGGGCGGGCCGTGGACTGATCACACTACAGAAGAAAGGAATTTATCAGGTAAGCATAAATTATGTTTTCTTCTGTTAAGTGTGATCAGTCCACGGGTCATCATTACTTCTGGGATACCAATACCAAAGCAAAAGTACACGGATGACGGGAGGGATAGGCAGGCTCTTTATACAGAAGGAACCACTGCCTGAAGAACCTTTCTCCCAAAAATAGCCTCCGATGAAGCAAAAGTGTCAAATTTGTAAAATTTGGAAAAAGTATGAAGCGAAGACCAAGTTGCAGCCTTGCAAATCTGTTCAACAGAGGCCTCATTCTTGAAGGCCCAAGTGGAAGCCACAGCTCTAGTAGAATGAGCTGTAATTCTTTCAGGAGGCTGCTGTCCAGCAGTCTCATAAGCTAAACGAATTATGCTACGAAGCCAAAAAGAAAGAGAGGTAGCGGAAGCTTTTTGACCTCTCCTCTGCCCAGAGTAAATGACAAACAGAGAAGACGTTTGTCGAAATTCCTTAGTTGCCTGTAAGTAAAATTTTAGAGCATGGACTACATCCAGGTTGTGCAGTAGACGTTCCTTCTTTGAAGAAGGATTTGGGCATAAAGAAGGAACAACAATCTCTTGATTGATATTCCTGTTAGTAACTACCTTAGGTAAGAACCCAGGTTAAGTACGCAGGACTACCTTATCCGAATGAAAAATCAAATAAGGAGAATCACAATGTAAGGCTGATAATTCAGAGACTCTTCGAGCCGAGGAAATAGCCATTAAAAATAGAACTTTCCAAGATAACAACTTTATATCAATGGAATGAAGGGGTTCAAACGGAACGCCCTGTAAAACATTAAGAACAAGGTTTAAACTCCATGGTGGAGCAACAGTTTTAAACACAGGCTTAATTCTGGCCAAAGCCTGACAAAAAGCCTGGACGTCAGGAACTTCTGACAGACGTTTGTGTAACAGAATGGACAGAGCTGAGATCTGTCCCTTTAATGAACTAGCAGATAAACCCTTTTCTAAACCTTCTTGTAGAAAAGACAATATCCTAGGAATCCTAACCTTACTCCAAGAGTAACCTTTGGATTCACACCAATATAGGTATTTACGCCATATCTTATGGTAAATCTTTCTGGTAACAGGTTTCCTAGCCTGTATTAAGGTATCAATAACTGACTCAGAAAATCCACGTCTTGATAAAATCAAGCGTTCAATTTCCAAGCAGTCAGCTTCAGAGAAGTTAGATTTTGATGTTTGAAGGGACCCTGTATCAGAAGGTCCTGTTTCAGAGGTAGAGACCAAGGTGGACAGGATGACATGTCCACCAGGTCTGCATACCAAGTCCTGCGTGGCCACGCAGGTGCTATTAGAATCACTGATGCTCTCTCTTGTTTGATTCTGGCAATCAATCGAGGAAGCAACAAGAAGGGTGGAAACACGTAAGCCATCCTGAAGTCCCAAGGTGCTGTCAGAGCATCTATCAGGACTGCTCCTGGATCCCTGGATCTGGACCCGTAACGAGGAAGCTTGGCGTTCTGTCGAGACGCCATGAGATCTATCTCTGGTTTGCCCCAACGTCGAAGTATTTGGGCAAAGACCTCCGGATGAAGTTCCCACTCCCCCGGATGAAAAGTCTGACGACTTAAGAAATCCGCCTACCAGTTCTCCACTCCCGGGATGTGGATTGCTGACAGGTGGCAAGAGTGAGACTCTGCCCAGCAAATTATCTTTGATACTTCCATCATAGCTAGGGAGCTTCTTGTCCCTCCCTGATGGTTGATGTAAGCTACAGTCGTGATGTTGTCCGACTGAAACCTGATGAACCCCCGAGTTGTCAACTGGGGCCAAGCCAGGAGGGCATTGAGAACTGCTCTCAATTCCAGAATGTTTATTGGCAGGAGACTCTCCTCCTGACTCCATTGTCCCTGAGCCTTCAGAGAATTCCAGACGGCACCCCAACCTAGAAGGCTGGCGTCTGTTGTTACAATTGTCCAGTCTGGTCTGCTGAATGGCATCCCCCTGGACAGATGTGGCCGAGAAAGCCACCATAGAAGAGAATTTCTGGTCTCTTGATCCAGATTCAGAGAAGGGGATAAGTCTGAGTAATCCCCATTCCACTGACTTAGCATGCACAGTTGCAGTGGTCTGAGGTGTAAGCGTGCAAAGGGTACTATGTCCATTGCCGCTACCATTAAGCCGATTACCTCCATGCATTGAGCCACTGACGGGTGTTGAATGGAATGAAGGGTGCGGCAAGCACTTTGAAGTCTTGTTAGCCTGTCCTCTGTCAGGTAAATCTTCATTTCTACAGAATCTATAAGAGTCCCCAGGAAGGGAACTCTTGTGAGTGGAACGAGTGAACTTTTCTTTTCGTTCACCTTCCATCCATGTGACCTTAGAAATGCCAGCACTAACTCTGTATGAGACTGGGCAGTTTGAAAGCTTGAAGCTTGTATCAGAATGTCGTCTAGGTATGGAGCTACCGAGATTCCCCGCGGTCTTAGTACCGCCAGAAGAGCACCCAGAACCTTTGTGAAGATTCTTGGAGCTGTAGCCAATCCGAATGGAAGAGCCACAAACTGGTAATGCCTGTCTAGGAAGGCAAACCTTAGGTACCGATAATGATCTTTGTGAATCGGTATGTGAAGGTAAGCATCTTTTAAATCTACAGTGGTCATGTATTGACCCTCTTGGATCATAGGTAAAATTGTCCGAATAGTCTCCATCTTGAACGATGGAACTCTTAGGAATTTGTTTAGGATCTTTAAGTCCAGGATTGGTCTGAAAGTTCCCTCTTTTTTGGGAACCACAAACAGATTTGAGTAAAACCCCTGTCCCTGTTCCGATCGTGGAACTGGATGGATTACTCCCATTAACAAGAGCTCTTGTACGCAGCGTAGAAACGCCTCTTTCTTTGTCTGGATTGTTGACAATCTTGACAGATGAAATCTCTCTCTTGGAGGAGAGTATTTGAAGTCCAGAAGGTATCCCTGAGATATTATCTCTAGCGCCCAGGGATCCTGAACATCTCTTGCCCAAGCCTGGGCAAAGAGAGAAAGTCTGCCCCCCACTAGATCCGATCCCGGATCGGGGGCCCTCAATTCATGCTGTTTTAGGGGCAGCAGCAGGTTTCCTAGTGTGCTTGCCCTTGTTCCAGGACTGGTTAGGTTTCCAGCCTTGTCTGTAGCGAGCAACAGCTCCTTCCTGTTTTGGTGCAGAGGAAGTTGATGCTGCTCCTGCTTTGAAATTACGAAAGGAACGAAAATTAGACTGTCTAGTCTTGGCTTTGGCTTTGTCCTGAGGCAGGGCATGGCCTTTACCTCCTGTAATGTCAGCGATAATCTCTTTCAACCCGGGCCCGAATAAGGTCTGCCCTTTGAAAGGTATATTAAGCAATTTAGACTTAGAAGTAACATCAGCTGACCAGGATTTTAGCCACAGCGCCCTGCGTGCCTGAATGGCGAATCCTGAATTCTTCGCCGTAAGTTTAGTAAGATGTACTACGGCCTCCGAAATGAATGAATTAGCTAGTTTAAGGACTCTAAGCCTGTCCGTAATGTCGTCCAGAGTAGCTGAACCAATGTTCTCTTCCAGATACTCAATCCAGAATGCCGCTGCAGCCGTGATCGGCGCAATGCATGCAAGGGGTTGCAATATAAAACCTTGTTGAACAAACATTTTCTTAAGGTAACCCTCTAACTTTTTATCCATTGGATCTGAAAAAGCACAGCTATCCTCCACCGGGATAGTGGTACGCTTAGCTAAGGTAGAAACTGCTCCCTCCACCTTAGGGACCGTTTGCCATAAGTCCCTTGTGGTGGCGTCTATTGGAAACATTTTTCTAAATATCGGAGGGGGTGAGAACGGCACACCGGGTCTATCCCACTCCTTAGTAACAATTTCAGTAAGTCTCTTAGGTATAGGAAAAACCTCGGTACCGCAAAATATTTATCCAACCTACACATTTTCTCTGGTATTGCAACTGTGTTACAATCATTCAGAGCCGCTAACACCTCCCCTAGTAATACACGGAGGTTTTCCAGTTTAAATTTAAAAATTGAAATATCTGAATCCAGTCTGTTTGGATCAGAACCGTCACCCACAGAATGAAGTTCTCCGTCCTCATGTTCTGCCACCTGTGACGCAGTGTCTGACATGGCCCTAATATTATCAGCGCACTCTGTTCTCACCCCAGAGTGATCACGCTTACCTCTTAGTTCTGGTAATTTAGCCAAAACCTCAGTCATAACAGTAGCCATATCCTGTAATGTGATTTGTAATGGCCGCCCAGATGTACTCGGCGCTACAATATCACGCACCTCCCTCTGAGCGGGAGATGTAGGTACTGACACGTGAGGCGAGTTAGTCGGCATAACTCTCCCCTCGTTGTTTGGTGAAATTTGTTCAATTTGTACAGATTGACTTTTATTTAAAGTAGCATCAATACAGTTAGTACATAAATTTCTATTGGGCTCCACTTTGGCATTGCAACAAATGACACAGGTATCATCCTCTGAATCAGACATGTTTAACACACTAGCAAATAAACTTGCAACTTGGAAATACAATTCAATTAGAATAATATTAAAATGTACTGTGCCTTTAAGAAGCACAGAAGATCTATGACAGTTGAAAATTAATAAATTGAAACAGTTATAGCCTCAATCCTTGTAAACAACACAACTTTAGCAAAGGTTTAATCCCATTAGCAAAGATAACAAATTCTGAAAGCAGGAAACAAATTACAGAATAAACGTTTTTTATCTCAGTCAAACTATAATTCTCACAGCTCTGCTGAGAGAAATTACCTCCCTCAAAATAAGTTTTGAAGACCCCTGAGCTCTGTAGAGATGAACCGGATCATGCAGGGAATACAATGAGTTGCTGACTGAAATATTTGATGCATAGAAAAAGCGCCAAAAAACGGCCCCTCCCCCTCACACACAGCAGTGAGGGAGAACAGAAACTGTCAGAAAAACAGATTAAGCAACTGCCAAGTGGAAAAATAGTGCCCAAACATTTATTCACACAGTACCTCAGCAAATGAAAACGATTTTACATTCCAGCAAAAACGTTAAACATAATCTCTAGTTATTAAACAGCTTTATGTATTTCTTACAGTGTAATTCTAGTGAAGTACCATTCCCCAGAATACTGAAGTGTAAAGTATACATACATGACATTATATCGGTATGGCAGGATTTTCTCATCAATTCCATTGTCAGAAAATAAAAACTGCTACATACCTCTATGCAGATTCATCTGCCCGCTGTCCCCTGATCTGAAGTTTACCTCACTCCTCAGATGGCCGAGAACAGCAATATGATCTTAACTACTCCGGCTAAAATCATAGCAAAACTCTGGTAGATTCTTCTTCAAACTCTGCCAGAGAGGTAATAACACACTCCGGTGCTATTTTAAAATAACAAACTTTTGATTGAAGATATAAAACTAAGTATAATCACCATAGTCCTCTCACACATCCTATCTAGTCGTTGGGTGCAAGAGAATGACTGGGGGTGACGTAGAGGGGAGGAGCTATATGCAGCTCTGCTGGGTGAATCCTCTTGCACTTCCTGTTGGGGAGGAGTAATATCCCAGAAGTAATGATGACCCGTGGACTGATCACACTTAACAGAAGAAAGTTGCTTAAAATTGCATGCTCTATCTGAATCTTGAAAGTTTATTTTGACTAAACTATTGCTTTAAGGTAAACTGCAAAGTAGGTAAAGTTATGTGGCATAGACTTGTGAACCCTGCTGTGTGCTCTTTCAGTTTTCAGGACTGGAAAATCCACAATGTTCAGACATAAATTAAAGAAAATGGGAGTAAAATAAATAATGAAAATATATTGTCAGTTTTTTTACTATGTATAAATAAGCATTTTGTATTTTAATCTCAAGGTGTTTACTGAGTCTTTCTCCAACATTGGTGTGTCCGGTCCACGGCGTCATCCTTACTTGTGGGATATTCTCCTCCCCAACAGGAAATGGCAAAGAGTCCCAGCAAAGCTGGTCACATGATCCCTCCTAGGCTCCGCCCACCCCAGTCATTCTCTTTGCCGTTGCACAGGCAACATCTCCACGGAGATGGTTAAGAGTTTTTTGGTGTTTAAATGTAGTTTTATTCTTCTATATTTCTAACAAGACCATGTAATGCTGGAAGGCTGTCATTTCCCCTCATGGGGACCGGTAAGCCATTTTCTTAGTTAAACATAAAAGAATAAAGGGCTTCAAAAAGGGCTTAAAAACTGGTAGACATTTTTCTGGGCTAAAATAATTGCTTTACTAGGCATATTATGCAGATTCTAACTAATTATTGGTATTATAATCTTGGGGAACGTTTAGAAAAACGGCAGGCACTGTGTTGGACACCTTTTTCAGATGGGGGCCTTTCTAGTTATAGACAGAGCCTCATTCTGGGACTGTAAAGGGGTTAAATGTAAAAACGGCTCCGGATCCGTTAATTTAAGGGTTAAAGCTCTGAAATTTGGTGTGCAATACTTTTAATGCTTTAAGACACTGTGGTGAAATTTTGGTGAATTTTGAACAATTCCTTCATACTTTTTCACATATTCAGTAATAAAGTGTTTTCAGTTTGAAATTTAAAGTGACAGTAACGGTTTTATTTTAAAACGTTTTTTGTGCTTTGTTGACAAGTTTAAGCCTGTTTAACATGTCTGTACCATCAGATAAGCTATGTTCTATATGTATGAAAGCCAATGTGTCTCCCCATTTAAATTTATGTGATAATTGTGCCATAGTGTCCAAACAAAGTAAGGACAGTAATGCAACAGATAATGATATTGCCCAAGATGATTCCTCAAATGAGGGGAATAAACATGATACTACATCATCCCCTACTGTGTCTACACCAGTTATGCCCACACAGGATGCAACTAGTACATCTAGTGCGCCAATACTTATTACCATGCAACAATTAACGGCTGTAATGGATAACTCCATAGCAAATCTTTTATCCAAAATGCCTACTTATCAGAGAAAGCGCGATTGCTCTGTTTTAAACACTGAAGAGCAAGAGGACGCTGATGATAACTGTTCTGACATACCCTCACACCAATCTCAAGGGGCCATGAGGGAGGTTTTGTCTGATGGAGAAATTTCAGATTCAGGAAAAATTTCTCATCAAGCTGAACCTGATGTTGTGACATTTAAATTTAAATTAGAACATCTCCGCGCACTGCTTAAGGAGGTGTTATCTACTCTGGATGATTGTGACTATTTGGTCATTCCAGAGAAATTATGTAAGATGGACAAGTTCCTAGAGGTTCAGGTGCCCCCCGACGCTTTTCCTATACCCAAGTGGGTGGCGGACATAGTAAATAAAGAGTGGGAAAGGCCCGGCATACCTTTTGTTCCCCCCCCTATATTTAAGAAATTATTTCCTATAGTCGACCCCAGAAAGGACTTATGGCAGACAGTCCCCAAGGTCGAGGGGGCGGTTTCTACTCTAAACAAACGCACTACTATTCCTATCGAAGATAGTTGTGCTTTCAAAGATCCTATGGATAAGAAATTAGAGGGTTTGCTTAAAAAGATTTTTGTACAGCAAGGTTACCTTCTACAACCAATTTCATGCATTGTTCCTGTCACTACGGCAGCGTGTTTCTGGTTCGAGGAACTAGAAAAATCGCTCAGTAAAGAATCTTCGTATGAGGAGGTTATGGACAGAGTTCAAGCACTTAAATTGGCTAACTCTTTTGTTTTAGATGCCGCTTTGCAATTAGCTAGATTAGCGGCGAAAAATTCAGGGTTTGCTGTCGTGGCGCGCAGAGTGCTTTGACTAAAGTCTTGGTCAGCGGATGTGTCTTCCAAGACAAAATTGCTTAACATTCCTTTCAAAGGTAAAACATTATTTGGACCTGATTTGAAAGAGATTATTTCAGACATCACTGGGGGAAAGGGCCACGCCCTCCCACAGGATAGGTCTTTTAAGGCTAATAATAAGCCTAATTTTCGTCCCTTTCGCAGAAACGGACCAGTCTCTAATTCTGTATCCTCTAAGCAAGAGGGTAATACTTCACAACCCAAACCAGCCTGGAAACCAATGCAAGGCTGGAACAAGGGTAAGCAGGCCAAGAAGCCTACCACTGCTACCAAAACAGCATGAAGGGATAGCCCCCGATCCGGGACCGGATCTAGTGGGGGGCAGACTTTCTCTCTTTGCTCAGGCTTGGGCAAGAGATGTTCAGGATCCTTGGGCGCTAGAAATAGTTTCTCAAGGTTATCTCCTGGAATTCAAGGAACTACCCCCAAGGGGAAGGTTCCACAGGTCTCAATTATCTTCAAACCAAATAAAGAGACAGGCATTCTTACATTGTGTAGAAGACCTGTTAAAGATGGGAGTGATACATCCAGTTCCAATAAGAGAACAAGGAATGGGATTTTATTCCAATCTGTTCATAGTTCCCAAAAAAGAGGGAACATTCAGACCAATTTTGGATCTAAAGATCCTAAACAAATTTCTCAGGGTACCATCGTTCAAAATGGAAACTATTCGAACGATCCTACCTACTATCCAGGAAAATCAATTTATGACTACCGTGGATTTAAAGGATGCGTACCTACATATTCCTATCCACAAGGAACATCATCAGTTCCTAAGGTTCGCTTTTCTGGACAAGCATTACCAGTTTGTGGCACTTCCATTTGGATTAGCCACTGCTCCAAGGATTTTCACAAAGGTACTAGGGTCCCTTCTAGCGGTTCTAAGACCAAGGGGCATTGCAGTAGTACCTTACTTGGACGACATCCTGATTCAAGCGTCGTCCCTGTCAAAAGCAAAGGCTCATACGGACATCGTCCTAGCCTTTCTCAGATCTCACGGATGGAAGGTGAACAAAGAAAAAAGTTCTCTGTCCCCGTCAACAAGAGTTCCCTTCTTGGGAACAATAATAGATTCCTTAGAAATGAGGATTTTTCTGACAGAGGTCAGAAAATCAAAACTTCTAAGCTCTTGTCAAGTACTTCATTCTGTTCCTCGTCCTTCCATAGCGCAGTGCATGGAAGTAATAGGATTGATGGTTGCAACAATGGACATAGTTCCTTTTGCACAAATTCATCTAAGACCATTACAACTGTGCATGCTCAGACAGTGGAATGGGGATTATACAGACTTGTCTCCGACGATTCAAGTAGATCAAAAGACCAGAGATTCACTCCGTTGGTGGCTGACCCTGGACAATCTGTCACAGGGAATGAGCTTCCGCAGACCAGAGTGGGTCATTGTCACGACCGACGCCAGCCTAGTGGGCTGGGGCGCGGTCTGGGAATCCCTGAAAGCTCAGGGTCTATGGTCTCGGGAAGAGTCTCTTCTCCCGATAAACATTCTGGAACTGAGAGCGATATTCAATGCTCTCAGAGCTTGGCCTCAACTAGCAAAGGCCAAATTCATAAGGTTTCAGTCAGACAACATGACGGCCGTTGCATATATCAATCATCAGGGGGGAACAAGGACTTCCCTGGCGATGAAAGAAGTGACCAAGATAATTCAATGGGCGGAGGATCACTCCTGCCACTTGTCTGCGATCCACATCCCAGGAGTGGAAAATTGGGAAGCGGATTTTCTGAGTCGTCAGACATTCCATCCGGGGGAGTGGGAACTCCATCCGGAAATCTTTGCCCAAATAACTCAATTATGGGGCATTCCAGACATGGATCTGATGGCGTCTCGTCAGAACTTCAAGGTTCCTTGCTACGGGTCCAGATCCAGGGATCCCAAGGCGACCCTAGTAGATGCACTAGTAGCACCTTGGACCTTCAACCTAGCTTATGTATTCCCACCGTTTCCTCTCATCCCCAGGCTGGTAGCCAGGATCAATCAGGAGAGGGCCTCGGTGATCTTGATAGCTCCTGCGTGGCCACGCAGGACTTGGTATGCAGACCTGGTGAATATGTAATCTGCTCCACCATGGAAGCTACCTTTGAGACAGGACCTTCTTGTTCAGGGTCCATTCGAACATCCGAATCTGGTTTCCCTCCAACTGACGGCTTGGAGTTTGAACACTTGATTTTATCAAAGCGTGGGTTTTCAGATTCTGTAATAGATACTCTGATTCAGGCTAGAAAGCCTGTAACTAGAAAAATTTACCATAAAATATGGAAAAAATATATCTGTTGGTGTGAATCTAAAGGATTCCCATGGAACAAGATAAAAATTCCTAAGATTCTATCCTTTCTACAAGAAGGTTTGGAGAAAGGATTATCTGCAAGTTCTCTGAAGGGACAGATCTCTGCTTTATCTGTTTTACTTCACAAAAGACTGGCAGCTGTGCCAGATGTTCAAGCATTTGTTCAGGCTCTGGTTAGGATCAAGCCTGTTTACAGACCTTTGACTCCTCCCTGCAGTCTAAATCTAGTTCTTTCAGTTTTTCAAGGGGTTCCGTTTGAACCCTTACATTCCGTAGATATTAAGTTATTATCTTGGAAAGTTTTGTTTTTGGTTGCAATTTCTTCTGCTAGAAGAGTTTCAGAGTTATCTGCTCTGCAGTGTTCTCCGCCCTATCTGGTGTTCCATGCAGATAAGGTGGTTTTGCGTACTAAGCCTGGTTTTCTTCCGAAAGTTGTTTCCAACAAAAATATTAACCAGGAGATAGTTGTACCTTCTTTGTGTCCGAATCCAGTTTCAAAGAAGGAACGTTTGTTACACAATTTGGACGTAGTCCGTGCTCTAAAATTCTATTTAGAGGCTACTAAAGATTTCAGACAAACATCTTCCTTGTTTGTTGTTTATTCTGGTAAAAGGAGAGGTCAAAAAGCGACTTCTACCTCTCTTTCCTTTTGGCTTAAAAGCATTATCCGATTGGCTTATGAGACTGCCGGACGGCAGCCTCCTGAAAGAATCACTGCTCACTCCACTAGGGCTGTGGCTTCCACATGGGCCTTCAAGAACGAGGCTTCTGTTGACCAGATATGTAAGGCAGCGACTTGGTCTTCACTGCACACTTTTGCCAAATTTTACAAATTTGATACTTTTGCTTCTTCGGAGGCTATTTTTGGGAGAAAGGTTTTGCAAGCCGTGGTGCCTTCCATTTAGGTGACCTGATTTGCTCCCTCCCTTCATCAGTGTCCTAAAGCTTTGGTATTGGTTCCCACAAGTAAGGATGACGCCGTGGACCGGACACACCAATGTTGGAGAAAACAGAATTTATGCTTACCTGATAAATTACTTTCTCCAACGGTGTGTCCGGTCCACGGCCCGCCCTGGTTTTTTAATCAGGTCTGATAAATTATTTTCTCTAACTACAGTCACCACTGTATCATATGGTTTCTCCTATATATATTTCCTCCTGTCCGTCGGTCGAATGACTGGGGTGGTGGTACCTAGGAGGGATCATGTGACCAGCTTTGCTGGGACTCTTTGCCATTTCCTGTTGGGGAGGAGAATATCCCACAAGTAAGGATGACGCCGTGGACCGGACACACCGTTGGAGAAAGTAATTTATCAGGTAAGCATAAATTCTGTTTTAAAATAAAAATAAATTCTGTTGACAACACTGCCTCCTGCTATATTATTTTAGTATCCAACTACTTGGGTAGAGAGCAAGAAGGGGAGATGGGATCTATGGGAGGCTGAGGATGAGATTGGGGACAAAAATGATGTGAAAACATGGCTAGAGAAAAAGGGAGGCAGATATTGATACAATATGTTCTTGGTTAGGATTTGTTTTTCTGGTAAACATATAGATGCCAGTATGCTAGGTTATACCTATATCTTACCTTTATAAATTCAAAGTAGTGCAGGCAGTAGTAAACAGGTGCGAGAAGCAGCCGAGGCAAAACATATTGCACAGCTTCTTTAAAACCTTCACCTATGGACTAAAATGAAAAAAGCAATCAATGAATGGGGGGGGGGGGGGAGAGAGACTAGAATCAAATTCAAAACACAGACATTCAAAATATTGTCTCAAATTCCTAGCTAACATTAGTGAGATCGCCTGTCTATGGGGGAATGGACAGAAGTGACCATCTTTTAGCTCCTTCAAGGGATATGAATCCCCAAATTTTTGGAATTATGAAAGTTTAATTTTCACTTTACTGTCCCATTAAAGGAACAAAAAAAAACAGGTTAGCATGGTAGAACTGTACTTTCTACGGTATTAGCATGTGCAGTATTTCAAAAATAACAAAAGTGCATAATGTACATCAGAGAAGAGCCAATCTCATGTTCATATAAGCACTGATCCCAAACACCTTATTGTGCATAAGGCTTTCCATGCCTTGACAGAAAAAAGCACTTAATTTAGCATTAAAGCAGATTTATCCATCAAAACATCAGTACCAAACATAGCTAGCTATGATCTATAGGAGCAGAAAAATTACCTTCCAAACACTAAATAGCACATGCAACTAATACTAATGGTCTACATTTGGTTAAACAGCAAACTTAGCAATATGATCTGTGGACAAGGAACATTTTGTTTTCCCCCCACAGGAATAAATAGTGAGCATGTATGTTCTAATAATTGTCTTGTTCATCCTAAAAACAAAATGTATGCTTACCTGATCAATTATTTTCTTTCATGGCATGGAGAGTACACAAATCCATTCTATTTAACAGTGGGAATTCAACTCCTGGCCACCAGGAGGAGGCAAAGAACCCCCCAGCAAAGCTGTTAAGTATCACTCCCACTTCCCATATACCCCTAGTCATTCAGCCGAGGGAAGACAGAAAAAGGAAGAGGACACAAAGGTATAGAGGTGCCTGAAGTTTAGAAAAAGACATAAAGCATACATTTTGTTTTCTTTCCAATGGCATGGAGATTCCATGAATGCATTCAAATTACTAGTGGGAATCAATACCCAAGCTAGAGGACACAGAATGGAAGAGAGGGAGATTAAGACAGGCGGACCTAAATAGAAGGCACCACCGCTTGAAGAACTTTCCTCTCAAAAGAAGCCTCAGCTTGAGGCAAAAACATTGAATTTGTAGAACTTGGAAAACATATGAAATGAGGCCCAAATGGCGGCCTTGCAAATTTGTTCCACAGAAGCATCATTGTTACAGGCCCAGGAAGAAGAGACAGCCCTAGTGGAAAGAGCCGTATTCCTCTCAGTAGGCTGCTGTCCAACTGTCTCAAAAACTAACCGAAAAACACTTCTCAATCAAAAGGAAAGGGTAGAAGGAGTGGTCTTCTGGCCCTTAAGTTTACCACATAATTTATGTAAGAACTTACCTGATAAATTCATTTCTTTCATTTTAGCAAGAGTCCATGAGCTAGTGACGTATGGGATATACATTCCTACCAGGAGGGGCAAAGTTTCCCAAACCTCAAAATGCCTACAAATACACCCCTCACCACACCCACAAATCAGTTTAACGAATAGCCAAGAAGTGGGGTGATAAGAAAAAAAGTGCAAAAGCATAAAAAATAAGGAATTGGAATAATTGTGCTTTATACAAAAAAATCATAACCACCACAAAAAGGGTGGGCCTCATGGACTCTTGCTAATATGAAAGAAATGAATTTATCAGGTAAGTTCTTACATAAATTATGTTTTCTTTCATGTAATTAGCAAGAGTCCATGAGCTAGTGACGTATGGGATAATGAATACCCAAGATGTGGATCTTCCACGCAAGAGTCACTAGAGAGGGAGGGATAAAATAAAGACAGCCAATTCCGCTGAAAAATAATCCACACCCAAAACAAAGTTTAAATCTTATAATGAAAAAAACTGAAATTATAAGCAGAAGAATCAAACTGAAACAGCTGCCTGAAGTACTTTTCTACCAAAAACTGCTTCAGAAGAAGAAAACACATCAAAATGGTAGAATTTAGTAAAAGTATGCAAAGAAGACCAAGTTGCTGCTTTGCAAATCTGATTAACCGAAGCTTCATTCTTAAATGCCCAGGAAGTAGAGACTGACCTAGTCGAATGAGCTGTAATCCTTTGAGGCGGAGTTTTACCCGACTCAACATAAGCATGATGAATCAAAGACTTTAACCAAGATGCCAAGGAAATGGCAGAAGCCTTCTGACCTTTCCTAGAACCAGAAAAAATAACAAATAGACTAGAAGTCTTTCGGAAATCTTTAGTAGCTTCAACATAATATTTCAAAGCTCTAACTACATCCAAATAATGCAACGATCTTTCCTTAGAATTCTTAGGATTAGGACACAATGAAGGAACCACAATTTCTCTACTAATGTTGTTAGAATTCACAACCTTAGGTAAAAATTTAAATGAAGTTCGCAACACTGCCTTATCCTGATGAAAAATCAGAAAAGGAGACTCACAAGAAAGAGCAGATAATTCAGAAACTCTTCTAGCAGAAGAGATGGCCAAAAGAAACAAAACTTTCCAAGAAAGTAATTTAATATCCAGCAAATGCATAGGTTCAAACGGAGGAGCTTGAAGAGCCCCCAGAACCAAATTCAAACTCCAAGGAGGAGAAATTGACTTAATGACAGGTTTTATACGAACCAAAGCCTGTACAAAACAATGAATATCAGGAAGACTAGCAATCTTTCTGTGAAAAAGAACAGAAAGAGCAGAGATTTGTCCTTTCAAGGAACTTGCAGACAAACCTTTATCCAAACCATCCTGAAGAAACTGTAAAATTCTAGGAATTCTAAAAGAATGCCAAGAAAAATGATGAGAATAACACCAAGAAATGTAAGTCTTCCAGACTCGATAATATATCTTCCTAGATACAGATTTACGAGCCTGTAACATAGTATTAATTACGGAGTCAGAGAAACCTCTATGACTGAGAATCAAGCGTTCAATTTCCATACCTTCAAATTTAAGGATTTGAGATCCTGATGGAAAAAAGGACCTTGCGATAGAAGGTCTGGTCTTAACGGAAGAGTCCACGGTTGGCAAGTAGCCATCCGGACAAGATCCGCATACCAAAACCTGTGAGGCCATGCTGGAGCCACCAGCAGAACAAACGAACGCTCCTTTAGAATCTTGGAAATCACTCTTGGAAGAAGAACTAGAGGCGGAAAGATATAAGCAGGATGATACTTCCAAGGAAGTGACAATGCATCCACTGCTTCCGCCTGAGGATCCCTGGATCTGGACAGATACCTGGGAAGCTTCTTGTTTAGATGAGAAGCCATCAGATCTATTTCTGGAAGTCCCCACATTTGAACAATCTGAAGAAATACCTCTGGGTGAAGAGACCATTCGCCCGGATGTAAAGTTTGGCGACTGAGATAATCCGCTTCCCAATTGTCTATACCTGGGATATGAACCGCAGAAATTAGACAGGAGCTGGATTCCGCCCATACCAGTATTCGAGATACTTCTTTCATAGCCAGAGGACTGTGAATCCCTCCTTGATGATTGACATATGCCACGGTTGTCCGTCTGAAAACAAATGAACGACTCTCTCTTTAGAAGAGGCCACGACTGAAGAGCTCTGAAAATTGCACGGAGTTCCAAAATGTTGATTGGTAATCTCGCCTCCTGAGATTCCCAAACCCCTTGTGCTGTCAGAGACCCCAAACAGCTCCCCAACCTGTCAGACTTGCATTTGTTGAAATCACAGTCCAGGTCGGAAGAACAAAAGAAGCCCCCTGAACTAAACGATGGTGGTCTGTCCACCACGTCGGAGAGTGTCGTACAATCGGTTTTAAAGATATTAATTGAGATATCTTTGTATAATCCCTGCACCACTGGTTCAGCATACAGAGCTGAAGAGGTTGCATGTGAAAACGAGCAAAGGGGATCGCGTCCGATGCAGCAGTCATAAGACCTAGAATTTCCATGCATAAGGCTACCGAAAGGAATGATTGAGACTGAAGGTTTCGACAAGCTGAAACCAATTTCAGACGTCTCTTGTCCGTCAGAGACAGAGTCATGGACACTGAATCTATCTGGAAACCTAAAAAGGTTACCCTTGTCTGAGGAATCAACAAACTCTTTGGTAAATTGATCCTCCAACCATGTTCTCGAAGAAACAATACAAGTCGATTCGTATGAGATTCTGCTAAATGTGAAGACTGAGCAAGTACCAAGATATCGTCCAAATAAGGAAATACCACAATACCCTGTTCTCTGATTACAGATAGAAGGGCACCGAGAACCTTTGTAAAAATCCTTGGAGCTGTTGCTAGGCCAAACGGCAGAGCCACAAACTGATAATGCTTGTCTAGGAAAGAGAATCTCAGAAACTGATAGTGATCTCGATGAATCGGAATATGCAGATATGCATCTTGTAAATCTATTGTGGACATATAATGCCCTTGCTGAACAAAAGGCAGAATAGTCCTTATAGTTACCATTTTGAATGTTGGTATCCTTACATAACGATTCAATATTTTTAAATCCAGAACTGGTCTGAAGGAATTCTCCTTCTTTGGTACAATGAAGAGATTTGAGTAAAACCCCAGCCCCTGTTCCAGAACTGGAACTGGCATAATTACTCCAGCCAACTCTAGATCTGAAACACATTTCAGAAATGCTTGAGCCTTCACTGGATTTACTGGGACACGGGAAAGAAAAAATCTTCTTGCAGGAGGCCTTATCTTGAAGCCTATTCTGTACCCTTGTGAAACAATGTTCTGAATCCAAAGATTGTGAATCGAATTGATCCAAATTTCTTTGAAAAAACGTAATCTGCCCCCTACCAGCTGGGCTGGAATGAAGGCCGCACCTTCATGTTGACTTGGGAGCTGGCTTTGGCTTTCTAAAAGGCTTGGATTTATTCCAGACTGGAGATGGTTTCCAAACTGATACCGCTCCTGTAGGGGAAGGATCAGGCTTTTGTTCCTTATTGTGACGAAAGGAACGAAAACGATTAGTAGACCTAAATTTACCTTTAGATTTTTTATCCTGTGGTAAAAAAGTTCCTTTCCCCCCAGTAACAGTTGAAATAATAGAATCCAACTCTGAACCAAATAATGTATTACCCTGGAAAGAAAGGGAAAGCAAAGTTGACTTAGAAGACATGTCAGCATTCCAAGTTTTAAGCCATAAAGCTCTTCTAGCTAAAATAGCTAAAGACATATACCTGACATCAACCCTAATGATATCAAAGATGGCATCACAAATAAAATTATTAGAATGTTGAAGAAGATTAACAATGCTATGGGAATTATGATCTGTTACTTGTTGCGCTAAAGCTTCCAACCAGAAAGTTGAAGCTGCAGCAACATCCGCTAAAGATATAGCAGGTCTAAGAAGATTACCTGAACATAAGTAAGCTTTTCTTAGAAAGGATTCAATTTTCATATCTAAAGGATCCTTAAAGGAAGTACTATCTGCCGTAGGAATAGTAGTACGTTTAGCAAGAGTAGAGATAGCCCCATCAACCTTAGGGATTTTGTCCCAAAACTCTAATCTGTCAGATGGCACAGGATATAATTGCTTAAACTGTTTTGAAGGAGTAAATGAATTACCCAAATTATTCCATTCCCTGGAAATTACTTCAGAAATAGCATCAGGGACGGGAAAAACCTCTGGAATAACTACAGGAGATTTGAAAACCGTATTCAAACGTTTAGATTTAGTATCAGGAGGACCAGAATCCTCTATTTCTAATGCAATTAAAACTTCTTTAAGCAAAGAACGAATAAATTCCATTTTAAATAAATATGAAGATTTATCAGTATCAACCTCTGAAACAGAATCCTCTGAACCAGAGGAATCATTATCAGAATGATGATGTTCATTTAAAAATTCATCTGAAAAATGAGAAGTTATAAAAGACCATTTACGTTTACTAGAAGGAGGAATAACAGACATAGCCTACTTAATAGATTTAGAAACAAAATCTCTTATGTTAACAGGAACACCCTGAATATTAGATGTTGATGGAACAGCAACAGGTAATGGAACATTACTAAAGGAAATATTATCTGCATTAACAAGTTTGTCATGACATTCATTACAAACAACAGCCGGAGGAACAGATACCACAAGTTTACAACAAATACACTTAACTTTGGTAGATCCAGCATTAGGCAGCAATTTTCCAGAAGTATCTTCTGATTCAGGGTCAATCTGAGACATCTTACAATATGTAATAGAAAAAACAACATATAAAGCAAAATTGATCAAATTCCTTAAAAGACAGTTTCAGGAATGGGAAAAAAATGCCAATGAACAAGCTTCTAGCAACCAGAAGCAATAAACAATGAGACTTAAATAATGTGGAGACAATAATGACGCCCAAATTTTTTAGCGCCAAAAAAGATGCCCACATTATTTGGCGCCTAAATGCTTTAAGCGCCAAAAATGACGCCACATCCGGTAACGCCGACATTTTTGGCGCAAAAAAGTAAAAAAAATGACGCAACTTCCGGCAACAAGTATAACGCCGGAAATAACAAATAAAATTTTTGCACCAAAAAAGTCCGTGCCAAGAATGACGCAATAAAATGAAGCATTTTCAGCCCCCGCGAGCCTAACAGCCCACAGGAGAAAAAGTCAAATTTTAAGGTAAGAAAAAATGATTATTCAAATGCATTATCCCAAATAATGAAACTGACTGTCTGAAATAAGGAATGTTGAACATCCTGAATCAAGGCAAATAAATATTTAAACACATATATTTAGAACTTTATATAAAAGTGCCCAACCATAGCTTAGAGTGTCAAAAAAATAAGACTTACTTACCCCAGGACACTCATCTACATGTAATAGAAAGCAAAACCAGTACTGAAACGAGAATCAGTAGAGGAAATGGTATATATAAGAGTATATCGTCGATCTGAAAAGGGAGGTAAGAGATGAATCTCTACGACCGATAACAGAGAACCTATGAAATAGACCCCGTAGAAGGAGATCATTGAATTCAAATAGGTAATACTCTCTTCACATCCCTCTGACATTCACTGCACACTGAGAGGAAAACCGGGCTCCAGCCTGCTGCAAAGCGCATATCAACGAAGAATCTAGCACAAACTTACTTCACCACCTCCATGGGAGGCAAAGTTTGTAAAACTGATTTGTGGGTGTGGTGAGGGGTGTATTTGTAGGCATTTTGAGGTTTGGGAAACTTTGCCCCTCCTGGTAGGAATGTATATCCCATACGTCACTAGCTCATGGACTCTTGCTAATTACATGAAAGAAAGGGCAGTAGAATGACGAAAATCTCTAGTAGCCTGCAGATAGAACTACAGAGCATGCACAACATCCAGGTTATGCAACAGCCGTTCCTTATGAGAATAATAATTAGAACAGAAAAAAGGAATGACAATTTCCTGAAAAATAAAGTATCGGAGCTTGCCGCATCATCTTCACCAGGTCCGCAAACCAAATACTGCAAGGCTATGCTGGAGCAATAAGAATAACCACAGTCTGCAGCCGATTTATAAGGGCTATCACCCAAGGAAGGAGGGCAAACTGAAGAAAAAACATAATTTATGTAAGAACTTACCTGATAAATTCATTTCTTTCATATTAGCAAGAGTCCATGAGCTAGTGACGTATGGGATATACATTCCTACCAGGAGGGGCAAAGTTTCCCAAACCTCAAAACGCCTATAAATACACCCCTCAAAACACCCACAAATCAGTTTAACGAATAGCCAAGAAGTGGGGTGATAAGAAAAAAGTGCGAAGCATAAATATAAGGAGTTGGAATAATTGTGCTTTATACAAAAAAATCATAACCACCACAAAAAAGGGTGGGCCTCATGGACTCTTGCTAATATGAAAGAAATTAATTTATCAGGTAAGTCCTTACATAAATTATGTTTTCTTTCATGTAATTAGCAAGAGTCCATGACCTAGTGACGTATGGGATAATGACTACCGAAGATGTGGATCTTCCACGCAAGAGTCACTAGAGAGGGAGGGATAAAATAAAGACAGCCAATTCTGCTGAAAAAAATCTAAACCCAAAAATAAAGTTTAAATCTTATAAAGAAAAAAACTGAAAATATAAGCAGAAGATTCAAACTGAAACAGCTGCCTGAAGTACTTTTCTACCAAAAACAGCTTCAGAAGAAGAAAACACATCAAAATGGTAGAATTTAGTAAAAGTATGCAAAGAAGACCAAGTTGCTGCTTTGCAAATCTGATCAACCCAAGCTTCATTCCTAAACACCCAGGAAGTAGAAACTGACCTAGTAGAATGAGCTGTAATCTTTTGAGGCGGAGTTTTACCCGACTCGACATAAGCATGATGAATTAAAGATTTCAACCAAGATGCCAAAGAAATGGCAGAGGCCTTCTGACCTTTCCTAGAACCGGAAAAGATAACAAATAGACTAGAAGTCTTTCTGAAATTCTTAGTAGCTTCAACATAATATTTCAAAGCTCTAACTACATCCAAAGAATGCAATGATTTCTCCTTAGAATTCTTAGGATTAGGACATAATGAAGGAACCACAATTTCTCTACTAATGTTGTTAGAATTCACAACCTTAGGTAAAAATTTAAAAGAAGTTCGCAACACCGCCTTATCCTGGTGAAAAATTAGAAAAGGAGACTCACAAGAAAGAGCAGATAATTCAGAAACTCTTCTGGCAGAAGAGATGGCCAAAAGGAACAAAACTTTCCAAGAAAGTAATTTAATGTCCAATGAATGCATAGGTTCAAACGGAGGAGCTTGAAGAGCCCCCAGAACCAAATTCAAACTCCAAGGAGGAGAAATTGACTTTATGACAGGTTTTATACGAACCAAAGCTTGTACAAAACAATGAATATCAGGAAGATTAGCAATCTTTCTGTGAAAAAGAACAGAAAGAGCAGAGATTTGTCCTTTCAAGGAACTTGCAGACAAACCTTTATCCAAACCATCCTGAAGAAACTGTAAAATTCTCGGAATTCTAAAAGAATGCCAGGAAAAATGATGAGAAAGACACCAAGAAATATAAGTCTTCCAGACTCTATAATATATCTCCCTAGATACGGATTTACGAGCCTGTAACATAGTATTAATCACAGAGTCAGAGAAACCTCTTTGACTAAGAATCAAGCGTTCAATCTCCACACCTTTAAATTTAAGGATTTGAGATCCTGATGGAAAAAAGGACCTTGCGACAGAAGGTCTGGTCTTAACGGAAGAGTCCACGGTTGGCAAGAGGCCATCCGGACAAGATCTGCATACCAAAACCTGTGAGGCCATGCTGGAGCTACCAGCAGAACAAACGAGCATTCCTTCAGAATCTTGGAGATTACTCTTGGAAGAAGAACTAGAGGCGGAAAGATATAGGCAGGATGATACTTCCAAGGAAGTGACAATGCATCCACTGCTTCCGCTTGAGGATCCCTGGATCTGGACAGATACCTGGGAAGTTTCTTGTTTAGATGAGAGGCCATCAGATCTATTTCTGGAAGTCCCCACATTTGAACAATCTTAAGAAATACCTCTGGGCGAAGAGACCATTCGGCCGGATGTAACGTTTGGCGACTGAGATAATCCGCTTCCCAATTGTCTATACCTGGGATATGAACCGCAGAAACTAGACAGGAGCTGGATTCCGCCCATACCAGATTTCGAGATACTTCTTTCATAGCCAGAGGACTGTGAGTCCCTCCTTGATGATTGATGTATGCCACAGTTGTGACATTGTCTGTCTGAAAGCAAATGAACGATTCTCTCTTTAGAAGAGGCCATGACTGAAGAGCTCTGAAAATTGCACGGAGTTCCAAAATATTGATCGTAATCTCACCTCCTGAGATTCCCAAACCCCTTGTGCTGTCAGAGACCCCCACACAGCTCCCCAACCTGTAAGACTTGCATCTGTTGAAATTACAGTACAGGTCGGAAGAACAAAAGAAGCCCCCTGAACTAAACAATGGTGATCTGTCCACCACGTCAGAGAGTGTCGTACAATCGGTTTTAAAGATATTAATTGAGATATCTTTGTGTAATCCCTGCACCACTGGTTCAGCATACAGAGCTGAAGAGGTCGCATGTGAAAACGAGCAAAGGGGATCGCGTCCGATGCAGCAGTCATAAGACCTAGAATTTCCATGCATAAGGCTACCGAAGGGAATGATTGTGACTGAAGGTTTCGACAAGCTGATATCAATTTTAGACTTCTCTTGTCTGTCAAAGACAGAGTCATGGACACTGAATCTATCTGGAAATCTAAAAAGGTTACCCTTGTCTGAGGAATCAATGAACTTTTTGGTAAATTGATCCTCCAACCATGATCTTGAAGAAACAACACAAGTCGATTTGTATGAGATTCTGCTAAATGTGAAGACTGAGCAAGTACCAAGATATCGTCCAAATAAGGAAATACCACAATACCCTGTTCTCTGATTACAGACAGAAGGGCACCGAGAACCTTTGTAAAAATTCTTGGAGCTGTTGCTAGGCCAAACGGAAGAGCCACAAACTGGTAATGCTGGTCTAGGAAATAGAATCTCAGAAACTGATAGTGATCTGGATGAATCGGAATATGCAGATATGCATCCTGTAAATCTATTGTAGACATATAATGCCCTTGCTGAACAAAAGGCAGGATAGTCCTTACAGTTACCATTTTGAATGTTGGTATCCTTACATAACGATTCAATATTTTTAGATCCAGAACTGGTCTGAAGGAATTCTCCTTCTTTGGTACAATGAAGAGATTTGAATAAAACCCCAGCCCCTGTTCCAGAACTGGAACTGGCATAATTACTCCAGCCAACTCTAGATCTGAAACACAATTCAGAAATGCTTGAGCCTTCGCTGGGTTTACTGGGACACGCTTCTGAAACAATGTTCTGAATCCAAAGATTGTGAACGGAATTGATCCAAATTTCTTTGAAAAAACGTAATCTGCCCCCTACCAGCTGAGCTGGAATGAGGGCCGCACCTTCATGTGGACTTAGGAGCTGGCTTTGGTTTTCTAAAAGGCTTGGATTTATTCCAGACTGGAGATGGTTTCCAAACTGATACCGCTCCTGAGGATGAAGCATCAGGCTTTTGTTCCTTGTTGTGACGAAAGGAACGAAAACGATTATTAGACCTAAATTTACCTTTAGATTTTTTATCCTGTGGTAAAAAAGTTCCTTTCCCTCCATTAACAGTTGAGATAATAGAATCCAACTGAGAACCAAATAATTTATTACCCTGGAAAGAAAGGGAAAGCAGAGTAGACATAGAAGACATATCAGCATTCCAAGTTTTAAGCCATAAAGCTCTTCTAGCTAAAATAGCTAGAGACATATACCTGACATCAACTCTAATGATATCAAAGATGGCATCACAAATAAAATTATTAGCATGTTGAAGAAGATTAATAATGCTATGAGAATTATGATCTGTTACTTGTTGCGCTAAAGCTTCTAACCAAAAAGTTGAAGCTGCAGCAACATCCGCTAAAGATATAGCAGGTCTAAGAAGATTACCTGAACACAAGTAAGCTTTTCTTAGAAAGGATTCAATTTTCCTATCTAAAGGATCCTTAAAGGAAGTACCATCTGCCGTAGGAATAGTAGTACGCTTAGCAAGAGTAGAGACAGCCCCATCAACCTTAGGGATTTTGTCCCAAAACTCTAATCTGTCAGATGGCACAGGATATAATTGCTTAAAACGTTTAGAAGGAGTAAATGAATTACCCAAATTATTCCATTCCCTGGAAATTACATCAGAAATAGCATCAGGGACAGGAAAAACTTCTGGAATAACTACAGGAGATTTAAAAACCTTATCTAAACGTTTAGATTTAGTATCAAGAGGACTAGAATCCTCTATTTCTAATGCAATTAGGACTTCTTTAAGTAAAGAACGAATAAATTCCATTTTAAATAAATATGAAGATTTATCAGCATCAACCTCTGAGACAGAATCCTCTGAACCAGAAGAACCATTATCAGAATCAGAATGATGATGTTCATTTAAAAATTCATCTGAAAAATGAGAAGTTTTAAAAGACTTTTTACGTTTACTAGAAGGAGGAATAACAGAAACAAAATCTCTTATGTTATCAGGAACACTCTGAGCATTAGATGTTGACGGAACAGCAAAAGGTAATGTAACAGTACTAAAGAAAATATTATCTGCATTAACAAGTTTGTCATGACAATCAGTACAAACAACAGCTGGAGGAACAGATACCATAAGTTTACAGCAGATACACTTAGCTTTGGTAGATCCAGCACCAGGCAGCGATTTTCCAGAAGTATCTTCTGACTCAGTGTTAACGTGGGACATCTTGCAATATGTAATAGAAAAAACAAAATATAAAGCAAAATTGATCAAATTCCTTAAATGACAGTTTCAGGAATGGGAAAAAATGCCAGTGAACAAGCTTCTAGCAACCAGAAGCAATAAATAATGAGACTTAAATAATGTGGAGACAATAGTGACGCCCATATTTTTTTAGCGCCAAAAAAGACGCCCACATTATTTGGCGCCTAAATGCTTTTGGTGACAAAAATGACGCCACATCCGGAACGCCGACACTTTTGGCGCAAAAAAAACGTCAAAAATGACGCAACTTCCGGCGACACGTATGACGCCGGAAACAGAAAAAAAAATTTGCGCCAAAAAAGTCTGCACCAAGAATGACGCAATAAAATGAAGCATTTTCAGCCCCCGCAAGCCTAACAGCCCACAGGGAAAAAAGTCAAATTGATTTATTCATATGCATTATCCCAAATATTAAACTGACTGTCTGAAATAAGGAACGTTGAACATCCTGAGTCAAGGCAAATAAATGTTTGAATACATATATTTAGAACTTTATAAAAAAGTGCCCAACCATAGCTTAGAGTGTCACAGAAAATAAGACTTACTTACCCCAGGACACTCATCTACAAGTTGTAGAAAGCCAAACCAGTACTGAAACGAAAATCAGTAGAGGTAATGGTATATATAAGAGTATATCGTCAATCTGAAAAGGGAGGTAAGAGATGAATCTCTACGACCGATAACAGAGAACCTATGAAATAGACCCCGTAGAAGGAGATCATTGAAATCAAATAGGCAATACTCTCCTCACATCCCTCTGACATTCACTGCACGCTGAGAGGAAAACCGGGCTCCAACCTGCTGCGGAGCGCATATCAACGTAGAATCTAGCACAAACTTACTTCACCACCTCCATAGGAGGCAAAGTTTGTAAAACTGATTTGTGGGTGTGGTGAGGGGTGTATTTATAGGCGTTTTGAGGTTTGGGAAACTTTGCCCCTCCTGGTAGGAATGTATATCCCATACGTCACTAGCTCATGGACTCTTGCTAATTACATGAAAGAAACAGATAAATTAGACCAAGAACTGTGGAAACGCCAGAGCTTATATCAGAGCTGCTTGCAGATCCCTTGATCTTGATCCGTATTTTGGGAGATTGGCGAATAGATTAGACGCCATCAGATCCAACTCTGCAACTCCCCTCCTGAATGTAATCATAGAGAATAATTCCGGAAGGGGGACCCACTCGCCTGGATGAAAAATCTGCCTGCACCGATAATCCGCTTCCCCGACATCCATATGTGAGGATGAGAAAGACAGCCAAAAACAGAGAGACTCCTACCAATGAAGGATTAGAGACACTTCCTTCATCGGCAATGAACTACTCGGACCTCTTTGAGGGCTGCTATAACCACCCAAGTGGAGAAGCACTATGGAAATTGATAAACCGGACAGAACTCTCTGATGGATCCAGGCTATCAAAAACCTAGAAGAGGAAACACTGACATCTGTAGTCACAGCCTCCCATGATGGTCTCAAGAATCATGTACCTTGGGACCTGAGGCTAGAGAGTCAGAAAGATAGAACTAATTCGAGAGGACTAGGACAGACCTATGGAAACATATCCGAAAAGATCTCCGCTCCAATTGTCGGAGAATGCACAACTGTAAAGATCTCAGATGAGCTTGAGCAAAAAGAAAAATGTCTACAGATACACCATGAAATCTATACTCTGAGTCCAGAGAGGGAGATACCATAATCCTTAAGGACTAGCTAATCACAAAAGAGCCTCCAGATTCATGGGGTGGAAGCTAGGCCAAAAATGCAGGGATACAATAGGAAGATTGAAGGAAGAAACATCTTATGCACAACAAAGCTCTAAGATACAGTTCATATGAAAAATACAGATATTAATGTAATGAGCCCAGGCTCCTTTCCTAAAAGGAAAAAATACCAGATGCGCTTGAACCTTCTTCCTAGAAGGTAACAAGTACTAACCCTTGGAGCCTTCGCTGTTAAATGAGCACAGCAACCCAGGCCTGTCAGATCCAGACACCCTTAGGCGGGGCCTTCAAAAGGACAAGCACAGAAAAACGACTCTGGAGAATTATAAAAGTGATAGCAGAGAATGTCAGAGGAGAAACCAGGACAACCCTGCAGACCTCAAACCCCATAACTCCTACACAATAGGAGTACTAGGACACCTTAGTATCATTATCTGTGCTAGTAGGAAAAATGATAGACCACCATGTAGAAGCATTGCATATTCAAAAATGAAAAATGCAACCATTATGCTACATTTGAATAGAACAAGAAAACCTAGGTCTAACACTTTCTCAAAGGAGCATGGAATCCTATCTACAAAAGATAAGAAAACAACACCCTAAGGAGGAAAACCTTATGAATTTGGACCATACAAGGCACGACAAGCAGAGGAATAAAATCTCACAAGAGAAAGGAGAAAATACCGTCAAGAATCCCAGACCACCAAAATAACTAAATATTTATAACAATGGTCATTTAAATGTCAGAAATTTCAGAAATCCAGAAGTCCCTTTAATAAAAAAAAGAGATAAAAAAAATTGAGGGATAAACTCATTAAGACAAAAAAGGGTCACATGTGACTCATACATTTGTAAAAAGCACCTCGACTTGCGAGAGATTATAGTAAATGAATTAGTGTCCGAAGATCACTAAGAAACTGATAACGAAACATTATACAATGCATGTCACAGACAATAGAATAAATCACCTCAGAATGAGAGAGATTAATATATAGAGCTCCTATATATAATATGGGAGAATGCATGTCACAGACATAAAAAAAAAATCACCTCAAAATGAGAGAGAATAAAGTACAAAACTTTGATAGATAATATCAGAAATTGCATGTCACAGACAGAAGATAAATCACCTCAATATGAGAGATTAATAAATAGGACCCCTATAAATGACAAAGGGGTATACCTGTCAATGACATTAATTAAAATCATCTCAATGAGAGAAATTAATATATAGAGCCCCTATGAAAGGAAATACATGTCACAGACCTTAGGAAAAATCATCTCAATAAGAGAGAAATTAATATAATGAGGCCCTATAGATAATATAGGAGAATACATGTCACAGACAATGTAAAATAGCATATTAGTGCTAAAAGAGTACTAAAATAAATGTGTTACACACGCCACAGATGTTCAAAAAATACATGCTATATAGAACAATTCACAATGAATTATAAATAAATATTGCAACTGATCAGATAAGAAAAACTCTGCACAGAGGGAATCTTATAATTAGAAAATTAAAAATATCCCCTATGGTACAAGGAAGAAAATAATGTCTTCAAACCAGTTGCATGTAAAAAACTAGAGAAGGGCAAAGCCCAGGCTTTATTCACAGATAATTCTTTATTAAAAATAATGAAAGATTTTTTTATTTTTTTTACATCTACAGAGCCTATTACTCGAAACTGCCACCAGATGGCGATAAATATATATAAATCCCAGCTCTGCTAAGAAAAAAGTAACACACCTCTTGTACACCAATTTTTTTATTATAATAAAATATCAACATATAAACGCATCTCAGATTACTTAGCTGTGTCATTTAAGATACTGAAAGCCTGTGCAATTTAACAATTTGCTGATAAAGGCGAATCTGACTGAGCCCTCTCCTCTCTGGTAGTATTAAATTGTAAAAGAAAGCGGTCAGATTGCCGTGATCGCACCAAACAAAGGTAGGAGAAATTCAAGTCAATGAAAGTTTGCAGTAACAATATGCCAACAATTGCAAAATTAACTGAAACCTCCTCTCCCTGTCAGTATAGCAGACGAAGCGGTGAGACTGCCCTGACCACACGAAACAGAGGGAGGAGAAAGTTACAAACATAGTAAGGCCACTATGTTGGATATAGTCAGAGTAACTGACTTACTGATAAATAGTTCAGACACGATGCCCCTAAGCTGACACGAACACTCCCGGTCACAAAAGAGGAGCTTCCTGGGTAGTAAGCAGTATAGGGGCTAAATATGCCCTGCTATGGCTGTTTACAATAATAGGCTGCGCAATGGCTCTCAAGTGCGCAAACTAAACGCGCCAACAGCCTGATCCCTCTTATGTACACCAATTTCATCAGAAAACACATTCACTAATTATGAGGGGTCCTAATCAAATAAAAACAATATGAGGGACTCAGGAACAATCGTACCCATAACACTGTGCCCCTATGTACAGACAGGCACCGGAATATCCGTGTAAACAGACCATGCAGGGAAATTAAGTGTGAGGGAGAAATTACAACACTATTGTGATTAGCTTCCCCACACAACCTAAAGCCTGGTTTTTACTCATAATTGACCGGCCTTAGAAGCGGCAAAAAATCCCTGAGACTGGCTAATAAACCAGATAACCCCTTGTGAGAGTTAACAGGTTCCACTAGGTCCCCGAATTATCTCAGTACTTTTGATATTCTTCTTCTTGGAAATATACATAAAGGACTTAGCCTCCAGGGTATTCAGCTCTGAAGCAGTCACAGTTGCTCCAGGTCTGTTAGCCTCATCCGACCGCTGACAGGGACCTGAAGATACAAGAAAAGCAGAGTAAACAACCCTGGTTTTCTATATAGGGGTGAGCAAAAATGTTGGAGTTAAAGTAAGGACAACCTCACCGACATCCAACAGCTAATAGCCACCATTACTTACTAAAGAGGATTACATGGACACAGCATCGCCACAATCCTTGCTTGCAGGGAAAAGTACCCATTAAAGGATTAAAACTTGATTTTCTTCAGACACCAGTCTTCGCACACCTCCTACGATGTACACAGGCAAAGAATGACTGGGGGTTTATGGGAGGTGTGAGTGATACTTAACAGCTTTGCTGGGGTGTTCTTTGCCTCCTCCTGGTGGCCAGGAGTTGAATTCCCACTAGTAATTAGAATGGATTTGTGGACTCTCCATGCCATTGCAAAGAAAAATTATTTTATCACCTTTGACCAGGCTAGCAGCATCACAAGAGATCATATAGCTTTCTCTTGCAGCTCTAACTTAAAACAACTTACCCACAAAAGCTCAATATGATCAGAATTAAAAATATATTTATTCAAAAAGACTGGCTTAATCACTGTGAACCCAATGTGTTATTATTAAAGGGGATTTACAATACAGTTATGGTATTCATAGCATATCTTCAGTGTAAAGAGTTCCTTATGACTTCTCAAAATCACAACCACTTTTGATCAGTGTATCGCCCCAGAAATAAGGAATATACAATAGCTTTATACGGTAAGATAAAAAAAAAAAGAAAAACTTCCTTTCTCCATACCATATGAATTCTACTTGTGTTAGAGAGTCACAATAGCTCCTAGTAAAGTGTTCAATGTGTATATACACAATCTCACATACAATCAAAACATCAGGTCTTCTAAAATGATATGATTTACATAGTAGCAATATAACATAATGTACTTACTTAGGGTGAAATTAACCTTCAAAACACATAGCGCATAAATTGTCTGCAGAAAACCAAACTGATCAACTCCAGCAGGAGGAAGCAAAGAGCACCACAGCAAAGCTGATAAGTATCACTTCCCTTCCCATAACCCCCAGTCATTCGACCGAAGGAAAAGGAGAGAATGGAAATAACACAAGGTGTAGAGGTGCCTAAGGGTTAATATAAAAAAAAAACTGTCTGCAAATAAGGGCGGGCCGTGGACTCACAATGTCAAGAAATAAATAAACTTATCAGGTAAGCATAAATTTTGTTTTCTGTCTTAAAGTAAAGGTCAATTCTGATGAATCAGTGCCCGGTTTTTAATAATCCTATTAAAAACAAGGGCACTTTAATACATCAAAATTGACATTTCACTCGTTTTCTTTAAATACTTACCTTTTAATCTTTACAGTCGCTCCAATGATTCCCCTGGCCGTCGGAAGCCTCTTCATACGTCAAAAATGACGAATCCGGCTTCTTCCAATCATGGCTTCCAACCCCCCCCCCCCCGGGGAATCTTGGCCTGAGGAAGCCGGAATCGTCATTTTGGATACTCGAAGAAGGCTTGCGATGCGCGGAGGAAGCGCCACAGCAGCTGTCAGGATTAAAAGTTAAGTTTTTAAAGAAAACAAGTGAATGGTCAATTTTGATGAATTAAAGTGCCCTTGTTTTTAATAGGATTATTAAAAAACGGGCACCAATTCATGAGAATTGACCTTCACTTTAAGACACGGTGAGTCAACGGAATCAGCCATTACTGTTGGGAATCAATACCCAAGCTAGAGGACACAGATGATTAGGGAGGGACAAGACAGGTAACCTAAACAGAAGGCACCACTGGTTGAAGAACCTTTCTCCCACAAGAAGCCTCAGCTGAGGCAAAAGTATCAAATTTATAGAATTTAGAAAAAAGTGTGCAAAGAAGACCAAGTCGCAGCCTTGCAAATCTGTTCCAAGAGGCCTCATTCTTGAATGCTCAAGAAGAAGAAACAGCCCTAGTGGAAAGAGCTGTTTCTCAGGAGTCTGCTGTCCAGCAGACTTATATGCCAAACGAATAATACTTCTCAACCAGAGAGAAAGAGAAGTGGCAGTAGCTTTCTGTCCTTTACGTTTCCCAGAAAAGCAAACAAACAATACAGAAGACGGACGAAAGTCCTTAGTCCCCTCCAAATAGAATTTAAGAGCTCACACAACATCTAAATTGTGCAACAAACCTTCTTTATGAGAAGAAGGATTAGGACAGAGAGAAGGAACAACAATTTCCTGATTAATATTTCTGTCCGAAACAACCTTAGGAAGAAAACCAAACTTAGTACGGAGAACTGCCTTATCTGCATGAAATATGAGATAAGGAGCATCACACTACAAAGCTGAGAGATCAGAAACCCTCAGAGTAGAAGAAATAGCAGTAAGAAACAAAACCTTCCAAAATAACTTAATATCTATGGAATGCATAGGCTCAAACGGAACCTGTTGTAAAACGTTAAGTACAAGGTAAAGGCTCCAAGGAGGAGCAACTGATTTAAATACAGGCCTGATTCTGACCAGGGCCTGACAAAAGGATTGTACATCCGGCATGTCTGCCAGACACTTGTGCAGCAGAATGGATAGAGCAGAAATCTGACCCTTAAGGGTACTGACCAATATCCATATTTCTTTACTGATTTTCAAATGCAAGAGGGTTAAAGGATGGGGGAAGTTTATGTTTTTGCATAGTTGTTTAAGAGGGGGAGACGGGGGGAAAAAGGGGGGGGATAGGGAGGGAGCAAAAATAGAGAATAAATCCTCAATCCACGCCCGAGGCTCCCATGTATCACAGACCAGCATGTAAAATAGAATCAAAGGTATATTGTTTAATATTAGGCATGTTATTTTGAGCTAGCAGTTAAGGAGGTACATTTGTTCCCCCTCCTTTTTATAATACTATGTGTTTCCCGAGCATCGTCTCCACAAATCCCAACTCATACAATGAATCTCTATTTTGTTGTTAGTTGCAAAGCTCATACTTTCCATTGATTCAATATGGGTAAGATTGCTTAGTACCTGGCTCCACCTAGGGCACTTAGGTTGTCGCAAAACTTTAGCAATGGCCAATTTAACGGCCATAAACAGATAAATGCACATGTTAAGTATGTATAGTTGTGGTGTTTCTGGGAAAATGTGAAATAACCCTGCCTGGGACCTCTCTCTGATGTTAGTACCAAACTTCGTAAAGTAGTAGAAACTTCTAGACCATAATCGTCAAATTTTTGGACACTCCCACCACACGAGTGTCGCTGTTCCTATTTTACCACACCCCCTCCAGCACAATGGTGAGTTTATATGGGAAATTTGAAAAAGGTTAAGAGGAGTGTAGTGCCATTGGGTAAGGAGTTTAAAATAGAGCTCATAAAGAGTGGTCCCATGGATATCTTTTTTAGTAGAGAATGTGTTGCATAATACCAAAGGGTCTCAGATGCTTCAAAATTAAAGCTCTGTTCCCATTGCCTTATATACGTTTTATAGAAAATATGGGGTTGTAATATATCTACATAGGAGAGAGAGAACATTCTAGGGACCCAAGTTTTAGCCAACCACCTTTGTTTCCAAATAGTTTTTTGTCTGGGTTGTGAGGTAAGAAAGCCCCAAGATTTAAAAAAACTTTTAAGTCTAAAAAATTCTAAAGTAGAATAATGGTGAAGGGGAAATCTATCACAGAACTGAGTAGATGTCATAATGGAGTCATTAACAAATAGGTTGTTCACAGTTTCCACTTGATTTCCTTCCCACGTGGTAGGGTGAACATCTAAAAGGGCTGATAACAATCCTTTGATAAAGTGGATTGGGGATGGATGAGGGGAAATTCCCCGTCTCTGTCTAATCTTATCCCAAAATTTAAGATTGGAAGTGACAATGTAGTTACCGGTAATGTCAGATTTTCTAACATGTTTCGGGATCCGTAAAGGGTGAATTGACCTTTTTGAATCAGAGGAAGAATGGAACTCCATCTGGAATAGTCTCCATCTTGAAGGACGGCACTCTGAGGAATCTGTTTAGTAGCTTTAGATCTAGAATGGGCTGAAAAGTTCCCTCTATTTTGGGAACAGGTTGGAGTAAAAACCCTGACTTGGAACAGGAACTATCACTCCCAAGAGGGAAAGATCCTGAACACATTTCAAGAACGCCTCTCTTTTTATCTGGTCTACAGATAACCTTGAGAGGTGAAACCTGCCCCTTGGAGGAAAAGTCCTGAATTCTAACTTGTACCCCCGGGAAACTATGTCCACTGCCCACGGGTCTGGAACATCTCGTTCCCAAGCTTGTGCAAACTGAGAGAGTCTGCCCCCCACCTGATCAGATCCCAGATCGGGGACAACCCCTTCATGCTGACTTGGATTTAGCTGCCGGTTTCTTGGATTGCTTCCCCTTGTTCCAAGACTGACCAGGCTTCCAAGAAGACTAGGATTGTTCCTGCTTGGTAGAGGCAGGGGAATACTTACCTCTGAAGTTACGAAAGAAACGAAAATTAGTTTGACGTCCCTTCAACTTGTTCTTCTTGTCTTGAGGCAGAAAGGATCCTTTACCACCAGTGATATCGGAAATAATTTCTGCCAATGCCGGCCCAAACAAGGTCTTTCCCTTGTAGGGAATTGCCAAAAGCTTAGATTTAGAAGAAACGTCTTCAAACCAAGATTTAAGCCATAGCGCTCTACATGATAAAATTGCAAAGCCAGATATTTTGGCTCCCAAATTAATGACCTGCAAAGAAGCGTCAGTTATAAAGGAGTTAGCTAACTTGAGAGCCTTAATCCTATCCTGAATTTCCTCCAAAGGAGTTTCAGCTTGCGAAGACTCCGACAAAGCGTCAAACCAATAGGCCGCCGCATTGGTTTACTGTAGCAATGCACACCGCCGGTTGCCATTGTAACCCCTGATGAGCATACATCTTCTTTAAAAAGTCCTCAATTTTTTTATCCAAGGGATCTTTGAAAGAGCAAATATCCTCAATAGGGATAGTAGTTCTCTTAGCCAAAGTGGAAATCACCCCTTACACCTTTCGGACCGTCTGCCACGACTCCTTAAAGGAGTCGGCTACCGGGAACATTTTCCTAAAGACAGGGGAGGGAGAAAAGGGTATTCCTGGTCGCTCCCATTCCCGGGTAATAATCACTGTGGCAAGGTCTGGTACTGGAAACACCTCCCCAGGTGAGGGGACATCAAAGGATCTATTTCATTTACTAGACTTTTAGGGTTGACAGCGATAGGCGTATCGGAGTCGTCCAAAGTAGCCAAAACCTCCTTTAACAAAACACGAAGGTGTTCAAGCTTGCAACTCAGATACCACCAAGGATACCTGGGCCGCAATTTCAGCCTTCAAATACACTCCATTCGGAGTCTGAGAAGACCCGCAGGGCACTGCATGTGACGATAAAACAGTTTGGGACACTTGTGGAAGAGGCTGTGGCATTGTCTGGACAGCATCCACATGAGAGAGGGGTGGCTCAGAATTAAACAGTCTGTCTTTTTTAAAACAATAAATATTCTGGTGTAGACTGTCCCTTTAAGTCGGTTTAATGATGTTATAAGTGAAAAAAACATAATTTATGCTTACCTGATAAATTTATTTCTCTTGTAGTGTATCCAGTCCACAGATCATCCATTACTTATGGAATATATTCTCCTTCCCAACAGGAAGTTGCAAGAGTCCACCCACAGCAAAGCTGCTATATAGCTCCTCCCCTAACTTCCATATTCAGTCATTCGACCGAAAACATGCAGAGAAAGGAAAAACCATAGGGTGCAGTGGTGACTGTAGTTCAAATGAAAAAATTACCTGCCTTAAAGTGACAGGGCGGGCCGTGGACTGGATACACTACAAGAGAAATAAATTTATCAGGTAAGCATAAATTATGTTTTCTCTTGTTAAGTGTATCCAGTCCACGGATCATCCATTACTTATGGAATACCCATACCAAAGCTAAAGTACACGGATGATGGGAGGGACAAGGCAAGTACTTAAACGAGTTACCACTGCCTGTAAAAAAAACCCTTTCTCCCAAAAATAGCCTCCGAAGAAGCAAGGTATCAAATTTGTTAAATTTGAAAAAGTATGAAGCGCAGACCAAGACTCCGTCTTGTAAATCTGTTCAACAGAAGCCACGTTTAAAAAAAAAAAGGCCCAAGTGAAAACCACAGCTCTAGTAGAATGAGCTGCAATCCCTTCAGGAGGCTGCTGTCCAGCAGTCTCGTAAGCTAAATGAATTATGCTTTTTAACCAAAAAGACAGAGAGGCTGCTGAAGTCTTTTGACCTCTCCTCTGTCCAGAATAGACAACAAACAAGGTGAACGTTTGATGAAAACTGTAGTAGCTTGTAAGTAAAACTTTAAAGCACAAACCACGTCCAATATTGTGTAATAGACGTTCCTTCTTTGAGGAAGGATTAGGATACAAGCATGGAACAACTATCTCTTGAGTGATGTTCTTGTTAGATACCACCTTAGGAAAAAACCCAGGTTGGTACGCAGGACTACCTTATCCGTACGAAGGACCAGATAAGGAGAATCACATTGTAACACAGATAACTTGGAGACTCTACGAGTCGAGGAAATAGCTACCCAAAAGGAACTTTCCAAGATAAAGATTGATATCTATGGAACAAAAAAGGTTTAAACGGAACTTCTTGAAGAGCCTTAAGAACCAGGTTTAAGCTCCACGGTGGAGCAACAGCTTTAAACACAGGCTTGGATCTAACCAAAGCCTGACCAAAGGCCTGAACGTCTAGAATACCTGCCAGACGCTGGTGCAAAAAATAGACAGAGTAAAAATCTGTCCCCTTTTAAGGAATTAGCCGACAACCCTTTACTCAAAAACATCTTGGAGAAAAGATAATATCCTGGGAATCCAGGCTTTACTCCATGAGTAACCCTTGGATTCATAACAATCAGATATTTACACCATATCTATGTTCAATTTTCCTAGAGACAGGCTTTCATGTCTGTATTAAGGTATCAATGACTGACTCGGAGAAGCCATGCTTTGATAACATCAAGCGTTCAGTCTCCAGGCAGTCCATCTCAGATTGATTCTATTTAGATGGTTGAAAGGACCCTGAAGTAGAGGGACCTGTCTCAGAAGCAGAGGCCGTGATGGAAAGGATGACATGTCCACCAGATCTGCATACCGGGTCCTGCGTGGCTACGCAGGCGCTGTCAAAAACACCAAAGCCCTCTCCTGCTTGGTCTTGACCTCCGAAGGAAATCCCACTCCCCCGGAAGAAAAGTCTGACGACTTAGAAAATCCACCTCCCAGTTCTCAACACCTGGGATATGGATAGCTGATAGACAAGAGTGAGTCTCTGTCCAGTGAATTATTGTAAGACTTCTAACATCACTAGGGAACTTCTGTTCCCCCTTGATGGCTGATGTAAGCCACAGTCGTGTATATTGTCCGACTGAGTATGATGTACCTCAGAGTTGCTAACTGAGGCCAAGTCTGAGAGCATGGAATATCACTCCCAGAATATTTATTAGAAGGAGGGTCTCCTCCTAAGTCCACTATCCCTGAGCCTTCGGGGAATTCCAGACTGCATCCCAACCTAAAAAGGCTGGCATCCATTGTAACAATTGTCCCATCTGACCTGCGGAAGGTCATACCCTTGGACAGATGGACCCGACATAGTCACCAGAGAAGAGAATCTCTGGTCTCTTGGTCCAGGTTCAACAGGGGGATAAATCTGTGTAATCCCCGTTCCTCTGACTGAGCATGCATAGTTGCAGCGGTCTGAAATGTAGACGTGCAAACGGTACTATGTCCCTTGCCGCTACCGATTTCATTCATGTACTGAGCCACTGAAGGGCGCGGATGGGATGAAGAACACGGCAGAAATTTAGAAACTTTGACAACCTAGACTCCGTCAGGTAAATTTTTATTTCTACAGAATCTATCAGAGTCCCTAGGAGGGAAACCCTTGAGATTGGGGATAGAGAACGCTTTCCTTGTTCACTTTCCACCCATGTGATCTCAGAAATGCCAGTACTACGTCCGTATGAGACTTGGCAATTTGGATGTTTCACGCCTGTATCAGGATGTCGTCTAACTAAGGGGCCACTTCTATGCCCCGCGGCCTAAGGACCGCCAAAACGACCCCAGAACCTCCATAAAGATTCTTGGGGCTGTAGATATCCCAAAGGAAAGAGCTACAAACTGGTAATGCCTGTCTAGAAAGGCAAACCTGAAAAACGAAGGTGATCTTTATGCATCACCATGTGAGGATAAGCATCCTTCAAATCCATTGTAGTCCTCTATTGACTCTCCTGGATCATAGTTAAGATGGTACGAATAGTTTCCATCTTAAATGACGGAATTCTGAGGAATTTGTTTAAGATCTTTAGATCCAAAATAGGTCTGAAGGTTCCCTCACCTTGGGAACCACAAACAGATTTGAGTAAAAACTCTGTCCCTGTTCCTCTCTTGGAACTGGATGGATCTCGTACACAATGTAAGAATGCCTCCTTCTTTATCTGGTTTGCAGATAATTGTGAAAAGCAAAATCTCCCCTTTTTTTTTTGGGGGGGGGGAATCTTTGAATCCAGAAGATATCTCTGGGATATAAATTCCAATGCCTAGGGATCCTGGGCATCTCTTGCCCACGCCCGGGCGAAGAATGAAAGTCTGCCCCCTATAGGATCCGTTACCGGATAGGGGTCCGTTCCTACATGCTGCCTTAGAGGCAGCAGCAGGCTCCTTGGCCTGCTTATCTTTGTTCCAGGTCCAATTGTCTCCAGACTGCCTTGGACTGAGCAAAAATTCCCTCTTGTTTTGCCTTAGAGGAAGTGGATGCCACACCTGCCCTGAAGTTTTAAAAGGCACGAAAATTAGACCTTTTTTGGCCCTTGATTCCTATCCTGAGGAAGGGCATGACCTTTTCCTCCAGTGATATAAGCAATAATCTCCTTCACACCAGGCCCGAATAGGGTCTGCCCCTTGAAGGGAAGTTAAGTAGCTTATTTATTAAAGTCATGACAGCTGACCATGATATAAGCCATAGCGCTCTGCGCGCCAGTATAGTAAAAAACAGAATTCTTAACCGTTAGTCTAGTCAAATGAACAAAGGCATCAGAAAACAAAGGAATTGGCTAGCATAAGCTTGTCAAATATATTCATCCAATGGAGTCGCTAACTGTAAAGCCTCATCAAGAGACTCAACCCAGAACGCCGCAGCAGCAGTGACAGAAGCAATGTATGCAAGGGGCTGCAGGATAAAACCCTGTTGAATAAACATTTTTTATCCATTGGATCTAAAAAGCACAACTGTCCTCGCCAGAGGTAGTGGTACGCTTAGCTAGAGTAGAAACTCTTCTCTCCACCTTAGGAACTGTCTGCCAGAAGTCCCGTGTGGTGGTAACTATTAGAAAACATTCTTCTAAAAAATAGGAGGGGAAGAGAACGGCACACCTGGTCTATCCCATTCCTTATTAAAAAAAATTTTTAGTAAACCTCTTTAGGTATTGGAAAAACATCAGTACACACCGGCACTGCATATTATTTATCCAGTCTACACTATTTCTCTGGCCCTGCGATTGTACACATTCATTCAGAGCAGCCAAAGCCACCCTGAGCAACAAGTGGAGGTTCTCAAGCATAAATTTTAAATGTAGAAATATCAGAATCAGGTTAAATCATCTTCCCTGAGTCAAAAAAATCACCCACAGACTAAGCATATTGTGAGGTAGTATCATACATGGTTCTTAAAGCGTCTGTATGCTCTGTATCTACCCCCAGAGCTATCTGCTTTCCTTTAATTTCAGGTAGTCTGACTAATACTGCTGCCAGAGTATTATTCACCACCTTTGCCATGTCTTGTAAAATAAACGCTATGGACGCCCTTGATGTACTTGGCGCCATTTGAGCGTGAGTCCCTGAAGCGGGAGTCGAATGGTCTGACACGTGGGGAGAGTTAATCGGCATAACTTTCCCCTCGACAGAATCCCCTGGTAAAATAAACGCTATGGGTGCCCTTGATGTACTTGGCGCCATTTGAGCGTGAGTCCCTAAAGCGTGAGTCAAAAGGTCTGACACGTGGGGAGAGTTAGTCGGCATAACTACCCCCACGACAGAATCCTCTGGTGATAATGCTTTTAAAGACAAAAAATGATCTTTATTGTTTAACATGAAATCAGTACATCTGGTACACATTCTAAGATGGGGTTCCACCATGGCTTTAAAACATAATGAACACAGAGCTTCCTCTATGTCAGACATGTTAGAACAGACTAATAATGAGACTAATAAGCTTGGAAAACACTTTAAATCAAGTTAACAAGCAAATATATAAAACGTTACTGTGCCTTTAAGAGAAACAAATTTTGTCAAAATTTGAAAAACAGTGAAAAAAGGCAGTAAAACAAACGAAATTTTTACAGTACATGTAATAAGGTAACAGAGCATTGCACCCACTAGCAAATGGATGATTAACCCCTTAATGCAAAAAACAGATAAAAAAAAAAAAAACGACAGACGTTTTTAAAAACAGACACAACAAAACTGCCACAGCAGAGCTGTGGATTACCTTCCCTATAAACGATTTTGGAAGTCTTTTTAGCCCTTTAGAAATGTCCTGTAGTATTCATGGGACTGCTGAGGGAATCTGGATAATTCATTTTGTAATTTTAATTGCGCAAAAAAGCGCTAAATTAGGCCCCTCCCACTCATATTACAACAGTGGGAAGCTTCAGTTAACTGTTTCTATGCAAAATTTAAGCCAACCATGTGGAAAAAACTTAAGCCCCAATAAGTTTTATCACCAAACATATGTTAAAAACAGAATTTATGCTTACCTGATAAATTACTTTCTCCAACGGTGTGTCCGGTCCACGGCGTCATCCTTACTTGTGGGATATTCTCCTCCCCAACAGGAAATGGCAAAGAGCCCAGCAAAGCTGGTCATATGATCCCTCCTAGGCTCCGCCTACCCCAGTCATTCGACCGACGTACAGGAGGAAATATGCATAGGAGAAACCATATGATACCGTGGTGACTGTAGTTAGAGAAAATAATTCATCAGACCTGATTAAAAAAACCAGGGCGGGCCGTGGACCGGACACACCGTTGGAGAAAGTAATTTATCAGGTAAGCATAAATTCTGTTTTCTCCAACATAGGTGTGTCCGGTCCACGGCGTCATCCTTACTTGTGGGAACCAATACCAAAGCTTTAGGACACGGATGAAGGGAGGGAGCAAATCAGGTCACCTAAATGGAAGGCACCACGGCTTGCAAAACCTTTCTCCCAAAAATAGCCTCTGAAGAAGCAAAAGTATCAAATTTGTAAAATTTGGCAAAAGTGTGCAGTGAAGACCAAGTCGCTGCCTTACATATCTGGTCAACAGAAGCCTCGTTCTTGAAGGCCCATGTGGAAGCCACAGCCCTAGTGGAATGAGCTGTGATTCTTTCAGGAGGCTGCCGTCCGGCAGTCTCATATGCCAAACGGATAATGCTTTTAAGCCAAAAAGAAAGAGAGGTAGAAGTTGCTTTTTGACCTCTCCTTTTACCAGAATAAACAACAACCAAAGAAGAAGTTTGTCTGAAATCTTTAGTGGCCTCTAAATAGAATTTTAGAGCACGGACTACGTCCAAATTGTGTAACAAACGTTCCTTCTTAGAAACTGGATTCGGGCACAAAGAAGGTACAACTATCTCCTGGTTAATATTCTTGTTGGAAACAACTTTCGGAAGAAAACCAGGCTTAGTACGCAAAACCACCTTATCTGCATGGAACACCAGATAGGGCGGAGAACACTGCAGAGCAGATAACTCAGAAACTATTCTAGCAGAAGAAATTGCAACCAAAAACAGAACTTTCCAAGATAATAACTTAATATCTACGGAATGTAAGGGTTCAAACGGAACCCCTTGAAGAACTGAAATAACTAGATTAAGACTCCAGGGAGGAGTCAAAGGTCTGTAAACAGGCTTGATTCTAACCAGAGCCTGAACAAACGCTTGAACGTCTGGCACAGCTGCCAGCCTTTTGTGAAGTAAAACAGATAACGCAGAAATCTGTCCCTTCAGAGAACTTGCAGATAATCCCTTCTCCAAACCCTCTTGTAGAAAGGATAAAATCCTAGGAATTTTAATCTTGTTCCATGGGAATCCTTTAGATTCACACCAATAGATATATTTTTTCCATATCTTATGGTAAATTTTTCTAGTTACAGGCTTTCTATTACAGAATCTGAAAACCCACGCTTTGATAAAATCAAGCGTTCAATCTCCAAGCAGTCAGTTGGAGAGAGACCAGATTCGGATGTACGAATGGACCTTGAACAAGAAGGTCCTGTCTCAAAGGTAGCTTCCATGGTGGAGCCGATGACATATTCACCAGGTCTGCATACCAAGTCCTGCGTGGCCACGCAGGAGCTATCAAGATTACCGAAGCCCTCTCCTGGTTGATCCTGGTTACCAGCCTGGGAATGAGAGGAAACGGTGGGAAAACATAAGCTAGGTTGAAGGTCCAAGGTGCTACTAGTGCATCTACTAGAGTCGCCTTGGGATCCCTGGATCTGGACCCGTAACAAGGAACCTTGAAGTTCTGACGAGACGCCATCAGATCCATGTCTGGAATGCCCCATAATTGAGTTATTTGGGCAAAGATTTCCGGGTGGAGTTCCCACTCCCCCGGATGGAATGTCTGACGACTCAGAAAATCCGCTTCCCAATTTTCCACCCCTGGGATGTGGATTGCAGACAAGTGGCAGGAGTGATCCTCCGCCCATTGAATTGTCTTGGTCACTTCCTCCATCGCCAGGGAACTCCTTGTTCCCCCCTGATGGTTGATATATGCAACTGTCGTCATGTTGTCTGATTGAAACCTTATGAATTTGGCCTTTGCTAGATGAGGCCAAGCTTTGAGAGCATTGAATATCGCTCTTAGTTCCAGAATGTTTATCGGGAGAAGAGATTCTTCCCGAGACCATAGACCCTGAGCCTTCAGGGGTTCCCAGACCGCGCCCCAGCCCACCAGACTGGCATCGGTCGTGACAATGACCCACTCTGGTCTGCGGAAGCTCATTCCCTGTGACAGATTGTCCGGGTTCAGCCACCAACGGAGTGAATCTCTGGTCCTTTGATCTACTTGAATCGTCGGAGACAAGTCTGTATAAACCCATTCCACTGTCTGAGCATGCACAGTTGTAATGGTCTTAGATGAATTCGTGCAAAAGGAACTATGTCCATTGCTGCAACCATCAATCCTATTACTTCCATGCACTGCGCTATGGAAGGACGAAGAACAGAATGAAGAACCTGACAAGAGCTTAGAAGTTTTGATTTTCTGACCTCTGTCAGAAAAATTGTCATTTCTAAGGAGTCTATTATTGTTCCCAAGAAGGAAACTCTTGTCGACGGGGAAAGAGAGCTTTTTTTCTATGTTTACTTTCCATCCGTGAGATCTGAGAAAGGCTAGGACAATGTCCGTATGAGCCTTTGCTTTTGACAGAGACGACGCTTGAATCAGGATGTCGTCCAAGTACGGTACTACTGCAATGCCCCTCGGTCTTAGAACCGCTAGAAGGGACCCTAGTACCTTTGTGAAAATTCTCGGAGCAGTGGCTAATCCGAAAGGAAGTGCCACAAACTGGTAATGCTTGTCCAGAAAAGCGAATCTTAGGAACTGATGATGTTCCTTGTGGATAGGAATATGGAGATACGCATCCTTTAAATCCACCGTGGTCATAAATTGACCTTCCTGGATGGTAGGAAGGATCGTTCGAATGGTTTCCATTTTGAATGATGGAACCCTGAGAAATTTGTTTAGGATCTTGAGATCTAGAATTGGTCTGAACGTTCCCTCTTTTTTGGGAACTATGAACAGGTTGGAGTAAAATCCCATCCCTTGTTCTCTTATTGGAACTGGATGAATTACTCCCATCCTTAACAGGTCTTCTACACAATGTAAGAATGCCTGTCTTTTTATTTGGTTTGAAGATAATTGAGACCTGTGGAACCTTCCCCTTGGGGGTAGTTCCTTGAATTCCAGGAGATAACCTTGAGAAACTATTTCTAGTGCCCAAGGATCCTGAACATCTCTTGCCCAGGCCTGAGCAAAGAGAGAAAGTCTGCCCCCCACCAGATCCGGTCCCGGATCGGGGGCCATCCCTTCATGCTGTTTTGGTAGCAGTGGCGGGCTTCTTGGCCTGCTTACCCTTGTTCCAGCCTTGCATCGGTCTCCAGGCTGGTTTGGGTTGAGAAGTATTACCCTCTTGCTTAGAGGATGTAGAAGTAGAGGCTGGTCCGTTTCTGCGAAAGGGACGAAAAACATAATTTATGCTTACCTGATAAATTTATTTCTCTTGTAGTGTATCCAGTCCACGGATCATCCATTACTTATGGGATATTAACTCCTCCCCAACAGGAAGTGCAAGAGGATTCACCCAGCAGAGCTGCTATATAGCTCCTCCCCTAACTGCCATTACCAGTCATTCGACCGAAAACATGCAGAGAAAGGAAAACCATAGGGTGCAGTGGTGACTGTAGTTTAATGGAAAAATTACCTGCCTTAAAGTGACAGGGCGGGCCGTGGACTGGATACACTACAAGAGAAATAAATTTATCAGGTAAGCATAAATTATGTTTTCTCTTGTTAAGTGTATCCAGTCCACGGATCATCCATTACTTATGGGATACCAATACCAAAGCTAAAGTACACGGATGACGGGAGGGACAGGCAGGCTCTTTATACGGAAGGAACCACTGCCTGAAGAACCTTTCTCCCAAAAACAGCCTCCGAAGAAGCAAAAGTGTCAAATTTGTAAAATTTGGAAAAAGTATGAAGAGAAGACCAAGTTGCAGCCTTGCAAATCTGTTCAACAGAAGCCTCATTCTTAAAGGCCCAAGTGGAAGCCACAGCTCTAGTAGAATGTGCTGTAATTCTTTCAGGAGGCTGCTGTCCAGCAGTCTCATAGGCTAACCGTATTATGCTACGAAGCCAAAAGGAGAGAGAGGTAGCCGAAGCTTTTTGACCTCTCCTCTGACCAGAATAAACGACAAACAGGGAAGACGTTTGTCGAAAATCCTTAGTTGCCTGTAGATAAAATTTCAGGGCACGGACTACATCTAGATTGTGTAGCAGACGTTCCTTTTTCGAAGAAGGATTAGGACACAAAGATGGAACCACAATCTCTTGATTGATATTCCTGTTAGTGACCACCTTAGGTAGGAACCCAGGTTTAGTACGCAGAACTACCTTGTCTGAATGAAAAATCAGATAAGGAGAATCACAATGTAAGGCAGATAACTCAGAGACTCTTCGAGCCGAGGAAATCGCCATTAAAAACAGAACTTTCCAAAATAACAACTTGATATCAATGGAATGAAGGGGTTCAAACGGAACCCCCTGTAAAACATTAAGAACTAAGTTCAAACTCCATGGTGGAGCAACAGTTTTAAACACAGGCTTGATCCTAGCTAAAGCCTGACAAAAAGCTTGAACGTCCGGAACTTCTGACAGACGTTTGTGTAAAAGAATGGACAGAGCTGAAATCTGTCCCTTTAAGGAACTAGCGGATAAACCCTTTTCTAAACCTTCTTGTAGAAAAGACAATATCCTCGGAATCCTAACCTTACTCCATGAGTAACTCTTGGATTCGCACCAATATAAGTATTTGCGCCATATCTTATGGTAAATCTTTCTGGTAACAGGCTTCCTAGCCTGTATTAAGGTATCAATAACTGACTCAGAAAAACCACGTTTTGATAAAATCAAGCGTTCAATTTCCAAGCAGTCAGCTTCAGAGAAATTAGATTTTGATGTTTGAAGGGACCCTGGATCAGAAGGTCCTGTTTCAGAGGTAGCGACCAAGGTGGACAGGATGACATGTCCACTAGATCTGCATTACCAAGTCCTGCGTGGCCATGCAGGTGCTATTAGAATCACTGATGCTCTCTCCTGTTTGATTCTGGCAATCAATCGAGGAAGCATCGGGAAGGGTGGAAACACATAAGCCATCCCGAAGGTCCAAGGTGCTGTCAAAGCATCTATCAGAACCGCTCCCGGATCCCTGGATCTGGACCCGTAACGAGGAAGCTTGGAGTTCTGTCGGAGACGCCATGAGATCTATCTCTGGTTTGCCCCAACGTCGAAGTATTTGGGCAAAGACCTCCGGATGAAGTTCCCACTCCCCCGGATGAAAAGTCTGACGACTTAAGAAATCCGCCTCCCAGTTCTCCACTCCCGGGATGTGGATTGCTGACAGGTGGCAAGAGTGAGACTCTGCCCAGCGAATTATCTTTGATACTTCCATCATTGCTAGGGAGCTTCTTGTCCCTCCCTGATGGTTGATGTAAGCTACAGTCGTGATGTTGTCCGACTGAAACCTGATGAACCCCCGAGTTGTTAACTGGGGCCAAGCCAGAAGGGCATTGAGAACTGCTCTCAATTCCAGAATGTTTATTGGTAGGAGACTCTCCTCCTGATTCCATTGTCTCTGAGCCTTCAGAGAATTCCAGACAGCGCCCCAACCTAGTAGGCTGGCGTCTGTTGTTACAATTGTCCAGTCCGGCCTGCTGAATGGCATCACCCTGGACAGATGTGGCCGAGAAAGCCACCATAGAAGAGAATTTCTGGTCTCTTGATCCAGATTCAGAGTAGGGGACAAGTCTGAGTAATCCCCATTCCACTGACTTAGCATGCACAATTGCAGCGGTCTGAGATGTAGGCGTGCAAAGGGTACTATGTCCATTGCCGCTACCATTAAGCCGATCACCTCCATGCATTGAGCTACTGACGGGTGTTGAATGGAATGAAGGACACGGCATGCATTTTGAAGCTTTGTTAACCTGTCTTCTGTCAGGTAAATCTTCATTTCTACAAAATCTATAAGAGTCCCCAAGAAGGGAACTCTTGTGAGTGGAAAGAGAGAACTCTTCTTTTCGTTCACCTTCCATCCATGCGACCTTAGAAATGCCAGTACTAACTCTGTATGAGACTTGGCAGTTTGAAAGCTTGAAGCTTGTATCAGAATGTCGTCTAGGTACGGAGCTACCGCAATTCCTCGCGGTCTTAGTACCGCCAGAAGAGCACCCAGAACCTTTGTGAAGATTCTCGGAGCCGTAGCCAATCCGAATGGAAGAGCTACAAACTGGTAATGCCTGTCTAGAAAGGCAAACCTTAGATACCGGTAATGATCTTTGTGAATCGGTATGTGAAGGTAAGCATCCTTTAAATCCACTGTGGTCATGTACTGACCCTTTTGGATCATGGGTAAAATTGTCCGAATAGTTTCCATTTTGAACGATGGAACTCTTAGGAATTTGTTTAGGATCTTTAAATCCAAGATTGGCCTGAAAGTTCCCTCTTTTTTGGGAACCACAAACAGATTTGAGTAAAACCCTTGTCCTTGTTCCGACCGCGGAACCGGATGGATCACTCCCATTAATAAAAGATCTTGTACGCAGCGTAGAAACGCCTCTTTCTTTATTTGGTTTGTTGACAACCTTGACAGATGAAATCTCCCTCTTGGGGGAGAGAATTTGAAGTCTAGAAGGTATCCCTGAGATATGATCTCTAACGCCCAGGGATCCTGGACATCTCTTGCCCAAGCCTGGGCGAAGAGAGAAAGTCTGCCCCCCACTAGATCCGTTCCCGGATCGGGGGCCCTCGATTCATGCTGTCTTAGGGGCAGCAGCAGGTTTCCTGGCCTGCTTGCCCTTGTTCCAGAACTGGTTAGGTCTCCAGCCTTGTCTGTAGCGAGCAACAGCTCCTTCCTGTTTTGGTGCAGAGGAAGTTGATGCTGCTCCTGCTTTGAAATTACAAAAGGAACGAAAATTAGACTGTCTAGCCTTAGGTTTGGCTCTGTCTTGAGGCAGGGCATGGCCTTTACCTCCTGTAATGTCAGCGATAATTTCTTTCAACCCGGGCCCGAATAAGGTCTGCCCTTTGAAAGGTATATTAAGCAATTTAGATTTAGAAGTAACGTCAGCTGACCAGGATTTTAGCCACAGTGCTCTGCGTGCCTGAATGGCGAATCCGGAATTCTTAGCCGTAAGTTTAGTTAAATGTACTACGGCATCTGAAATAAATGAGTTAGCTAACTTAAGGGCTTTAAGCTTGTGTGTAATGTCATCTAATGGAGCTGATTCAAGTGTCTCTTCCAGAGACTCAAACCAAAATGCTGCTGCAGCCGTGACAGGCGCAATGCATGCAAGAGGTTGCAATATAAAACCTTGTTGAACAAACTTTTTCTTAAGGTAACCCTCTAACTTTTTATCCATTGGATCTGAAAAGGCACAGCTATCCTCCACCGGGATAGTGGTACGCTTAGCTAAGGTAGAAACTGCTCCCTCCACCTTAGGGACCGTTTGCCATAAGTCCCGTGTGGTGGCGTCTATTGGAAACATCTTTCTAAATATCGGAGGGGGTGAGAACGGCACACCGGGTCTATCCCACTCCTTAGTAACAATTTCAGTAAGTCTCTTAGGTATAGGAAAAACGTCAGTACTCGCCGGTACCGCAAAATATTTATCCAACCTACACATTTTCTCTGGTATTGCAACTGTGTTACAATCATTCAGAGCCGCTAACACCTCCCCTAGTAATACACGGAGGTTTTCCAGCTTAAATTTAAAATTTGAAATATCTGAATCCAGTTTGTTTGGATCAGAACCGTCACCCGCAGAATGAAGCTCTCCGTCCTCATGTTCTGCAAATTGTGACGCAGTGTCTGACATGGCCCTAATATTATCAGCGCACTCTGTTCTCACCCCAGAGTGATCACGCTTACCTCTTAGTTCTGGTAATTTAGCCAAAACTTCAGTCATAACAGTAGCCATATCCTGTAATGTGATTTGTAATGGCCGCCCAGATGTACTCGGCGCTACAATATCACGCACCTCCCGAGCGGGAGATGCAGGTACTGACACATGAGGCGAGTTAGTCGGCATAACTCTCCCCTCGTTGTTTGGTGAAATATGTTCAATTTGTACAGATTGACTTTTATTTAAAGTAGCATCAATACAGTTAGTACATAAATTTCTATTGGGCTCCACTTTGGCTTTAGCACATATAGCACAGATATCTTCCTCTGAATCAGACATGTTTAACACACTAGCAAATAAACTAGCAACTTGGAAATACTTTTCAAGTAATTTACTATAATATGAAAACGTACTGTGCCTATAAGAAGCACAGAAAAAGTTATGACAGTTGAAAATTAATAAACTGAAAAGTTATAGCATCAAATCTTTGTAAAAAAACACAATTTTAGCAAAGGATTGCTCCCATTAGCAAAGGATAACTAACCCTGATAGCCTCCCCCTCTCACATAACAGTAAGAGAGATCAGTAAACTGTCATAAATTAAATAAAACGACTGCCAAGTGGAAAAAAATAGTGCCCAAAACATTTTTTCACCCAGTACCTCAGAAAATTAAACGATTTTACATGCCAGCAAAAAACGTTTAACATTAATAAATTGAGTGTTATTAAAAAGCCTGTTGCTAGTCCCTGCAAATTAGGCTAAAGTTTTATGCATACAGTATAATTCCAGTGAAGTGCCATTCCCCAGAATACTGAAGTGTAAAATATACATACATGACAGCCTGATACCAGTTGCTGCTACTGCATTTAAGGCTGAGTTTACATTATATCGGTATGGCAGAATTTTCTCATCAATTCCATTGTCAGAAAATAATAAGCTGCTACATACCTCTTTGCAGATTAATTTGCCCGCTGTCCCCTGATCTGAAGTTTACCTCTCCTCAGATGGCCGAGAAACAGCAATATGATCTTAACTACTCCGGCTAAAATCATAGAAAAACTCAGGTAGATTCTTCTTCAAATTCTACCAGAGAAGGAATAACACACTCCGGTGCTATTATAAAATAACAAACTTTTGATTGAAGGTATGAAACTAAGTATAATCACCACAGTCCTCTCACACATCCTATCTATTCGTTGGGTGCAAGAGAATGACTGGTAATGGCAGTTAGGGGAGGAGCTATATAGCAGCTCTGCTGGGTGAATCCTCTTGCACTTCCTGTTGGGGAGGAGTTAATATCCCATAAGTAATGGATGATCCGTGGACTGGATACACTTAACAAGAGAAATTAGGCTTATTTCTAGCCTTAAAAGACCTATCCTGAGGAAGGGCGTTGCCCTTTCCTCCAGTGATGTCTGAAATAATCTCTTTCAAATCAGGACCAAACAGTGTTTTGCCCTTGAAAGGGATGTTAAGCAATTTTGTCTTGGAAGACACATCCGCTGACCAAGACTTTAGCCAGAGCGCTCTGCGCGCCACGATAGCAAACCCTGAATTTTTCGCCGCTAATCTCGCTAATTGCAAAGCGGCATCTAGAATAAAAGAGTTAGCCAATTTGAGTGCATGAACTCTGTCCATAATCTCCTCATACGAAGATTCCTTATCGAGCGACTTTTCTAGTTCTTCGAACCAGAAACACGCTGCCGTAGTGACAGGAACAATGCATGAAATTGGTTGAAGAAGGTAACCTTGCTGAACAAACATTCTTTTAAGCAAACCTTCTAATTTTTTATCCATAGGATCTTTAAAAGCACAACTATCTTCTATGGGAATAGTAGTGCGTTTGTTTAGAGTAGAGACCGCCCCCTCGACCTTAGGGACTGTCTGCCATAAGTCCTTTCTAGGGTCGACTATAGGAAATAATTTCTTAAATATAGGGGGAGGCACAAAAGGTATGCCGGGCCTTTCCCATTCCTTGTTTACTATGTCCGCCACCCGCTTGGGTATAGGAAAAGCATCGGGGGGCACCGGAACCTCTAGGAACTTGTCCATCTTACATAATTTCTCTGGAATGACCAAATTGTCACAATCATCCAGAGTAGATAATACCTCCTTAAGCAGTGCGCGGAGATGTTCTAATTTAAATTTAAATGTTACAACATCAGGTTCAGCTTGTTGAGAAATTTTCCCTGAATCTGAAATTTCTCCCTCAGACAAAACCTCCCTCCTGGCCCCTTCAGATTGGTGTGAGGGTATGTCAGAAGCGTTATCATCAGCGTCCTCTTGCTCTTCAGTGTTTAAAACAGAGCAATCGCGCTTTCTTTGATAAGTAGGCATTTTAGATAAAATATTTTTAATAGAATTATCCATAACAGCCGTTAATTGTTGCATAGTAATAAGTATTGGCGCACTAGATGTACTAGGGGCCTCTTGTGTGGGCAAAACTGGTGTAGACACAGAAGGGGGTGATGCAGTACCATGCTTACTCCCCTCATCTGAAGACTCATCTTGGGCACTATTATTATCTGTGGCATCATTGTCCCTACTTTGTTTGGACACCATGTCACAATTATCACATATATTTAAATGGGGAGACACATTGGCATTCATACATATAGAACATCGTTTATCTGATGGTTCAGACATGTTAAACAGGCTTAAACTTGTCAACAAAGCACAAAAAACGTTTTAAAATGAAACCGTTACTGTCACTTTAAATTTTAAACAGAACACACTTTATTACTGAAAATGCGAAAAAGTATGAAGCAATTGTTCAAAATTCACCAAAATTTCACCACAGTGTCTTAAAGCCTTAAAAGTATTGCACACCAAATTTGGAAGCTTTAACCCTTAAAATAACGGAACCGGAGCCGTTTTTACATTTAACCCCTATACAGTCCCAGGAATCTGCTTTGCTGAGACCCAACCAAGCCCAGAGGGGAATACGATACCAAATGACGCCTTCTATAAGCTTTTTCAGTGGATCCTAGCTCCTCACACATGCATCTGCATGCCTTGCCTTCCAAAAACAACTGCGCATTAGTGGCGCGAAAATGAGGCTCTGCCTATGACTAGAGAAGGCCCCCATCTGAAAAAGGTGTCCATACAGTGCCTGCCGTTTTTTTAACAACAATCCCCAAGATTATAATAACTATAAAGCGCTATAATCTGACAAATATGCTTAGCAAGCAATCGTTTTAGCCCAGAAAATCGTCTACCAGTTTATTAAGCCCTTCTAAAGCCTTTATTCTTATACTTAATCTAAGAAAATGGCTTACCGGTCCCCATAGGGAAAATGACAGCCTTCCAAATGTGGCCATCATACCTCAGGCAGAAAAGTCTGCCAACTGCTTCCCCCAACTGAAGTTACTTCATCTCAACAGTCCTGTGTGGAAACAGCAATCGATTTTAGTAACGTCTGCTAAAATCATCTTCCTCTCACAAACAGAAATCTTCTTCTCTTTTCTGTTTCAGAGTAAATAGTACATACCAGCACTATTTTAAAATAACAAACACTTGATTGAAGAATAAAACTACATTTAAACACCAAAAAACTCTTAGCCATCTCCGTGGAGATGTTGCCTGTGCAACGGCAAAGAGAATGACTGGGGTAGGCGGAGCCTAGGAGGGATCATATGACCAGCTTTGCTGGGCTCTTTGCCATTTCCTGTTGGGGAGGAGAATATCCCACAAGTAAGGATGACGCCGTGGACCGGACACACCTATGTTGGAGAAAACGATTAAACATGCCAGCAAACGTTTTAAAACACATTTTTACAAGAGTATGTATCTCTATTAATAAGCCTGATACCAGTCGCTTTTACTGCATTTAAGGCTATACCAACATTACAGTGTTATCACCAATGTACGTTAAAAAACGATTAAACATGCCAGCAAACGTTTTAAAACACATTTTTATAAGAGTATGTATCTCTATTAATAAGCCTGATACCAGTCGCTATCACTGCATTTAAGGCTTTACTTACATTACTTCGGTATCAGCAGTATATTTTTAGTCAATTCCATTTCTAGAAAAATATTTTACTGCACGTACCTTATCTGCAGGAAAACCTGCACGCCATTCCCCCTCTGAAGTACCTCACTCCTCAGAATGTGTGAGAACAGCAAATGGATCTCAGTTACGTCTGCTAAGATCATAGAAAAACGCAGGCAGATTCTTCTTCCAAATACTGCCTGAGAAAAACAGCACACTCCGGTGCCATTTAAAAATAACAAACTTTTGATTGAAGAATAAAGTATAAATCACCACAGACTCTCACGACCTCCTATCTATGTTGAGGCTTGCAAGAGAATGACTGAATATGGCAGTTAGGGGAGGAGCTATATAGCAGCTTTGCTGTAGGTGGACTCTTGCAACTTCCTGTTGGGAAGGAGAATATATTCCATAAGTAATGGATGATCCGTGGACTGGATACACTTAACAAGAGAAACCTCACTTTGGCACAGGATAGAAAAACAGTATCATCTTCGATATAATGAGTTAAAACCATTATCTTCACGGGTTACTATTATGATGCCATTCAACATAAGTGTTTGACGTCCGATGTCTGTTTTTTGTCTCTCATGGGAGTGATACTTATTATGGGCTGTGTTATTATATTCATGATGTTTTCCATGTCATCAAACATGCCCTATTCTGAATGATAGGCTAGGTGAGCCGGTCACTGATCCCTCAAGAGTATGCAAATTAGATACAAGGCGTTGATATATTCCATAGATTTAATTTCTCCCTCAATGTAGAGATGAGTGAGTAGGTTTTAGAAGTGATAATTTAGTATCTGGGCAATAACACTAAGTATGTGTATCCTATGATGATAACTGGTCAATGGGGATGACCCTTGCATCTTATTAGCACAAATTTGTAGAAAGAATTGCTCCGGATGTACTACTTTATTATGTTGACATTCGACTGTGTATTGCAAAATTGGTTCAGAGTAATGGAGGAAGTTTAACAATATGACCTGCCGTAGCAATTAGATAATGTGAGTTTACACTGCCAAGGTGAACATTAAAGGTTTAATGCGATAACAGCTCTACCAGAGGAACACTAAAAAGTGACTTCCGATATTGAAAGCTATGTTATCATGTCAATTGGTATAATAGTGTAATATGAGAAAGAAATTTAAACAACATGACCCATTATAAGTGCTGAATATAGTAACGGTAAGGCGCTGAATTTCGAATGCTTGAGTATTGACACAGAAGATACGAGAAGTGTGACTGTTCTCCGCTCTATCACCAATTTTTAAGCCTATAACACAGAAGCGATTATCATGGTGAAATATATATATATAAGTCAAGTTAGGACCTGTGTTACTCAGATGGCTGCTATAGATTTAGAAATGAATGAAATTAAAGTATGTGACATTGCAAAGGCATTATACACTATATTTACTAAATTGGGATATGATTTATTATGACATTTTGTGCAGATGCTTTACATATTGAATTTGTTTTGTTGCTGTTTTGGAAAACCATGGTAACTGGGTTTTGGCACAATTTCTGTGCATGAGGGGAGTGACTTATGGGCATTAAATGTTTGCCGTGTTACATTGTTTGCTTGTCTGAGGAAGGGGCGCAAGCCCCCGAAACATCACGAATTAAAGGATATTTCGACTATTTGAAATCCAGTGAGTGTGTTTCTTTGTTGTACCATTACTATTTAGATGGACCGAACCCTGGTTGTTGACATTATTGTGAAGTGAGGGTGTTGGCCCTATCTATATATATATATATATATATATATATATATATATACTTTAAACATGATGCACCTAAAAATAAAAGGCATACGAATGTCTAACATATATAAAAAAAATATACTTACCCATAGACACTCCTCCACTAACGCAGTAGTAGACAGCCAAACCAGTACTGAAACATATCAGCAGAAATAATGGAGATAGGAATATAACGTCTGTAAAGGGAGGCAGAGGATGAATCCCTGCAACCGAATTAAGAGGGCCTGTGAAGGATTTCCTATGAGGCAAAACCGTGGAATCAATGACCATACTCTAAGTACGTCCCTCCGACAACCACTGTACTCTGAGGGTAACCCCTCTCTATGAAAAACACTGCACATCTTCATTCTTCAACCACCACCAACGGAGGCCAAGTAAAGAATAAGGTATGTGGAAGGGTTTATATAGAGCTCTTGAAGTTTGGGAATGTTTGCCTCCTCCTAGCGGTAGAGAAGTAATTCCCATGAGTAAGGGATTGTGGACTCCCACCACCTGTATGAAAGAAATGTTCCTTTGTTATTCAGAGAGCGCATACCATTTTAAAGAGTTTCCAATTTATTACTATTATCAAATTTGCTTCATTCCCATGATATTCTGTTTTGAAGAGATACCTAGGTAGGCATCTGGAGTACTACATGACAGGTAATAGTGCTGCCATCTAGGGCTCTTGCAGATGGATAACAATCTTGCAAAACTGCTGCCATTCAGTGCTCCAGAAATGGTCCAGATCCTACGCATACATCCCTGCTTTACAATAAAAGATACCAAGAGCACAAATAAAAATTGATAATAGAAGTAAATTAGAGAGTTGTTAAAAATTGCATGCTATCTAAATCATGAAAGAACAATTTTGGGTTTCATATCCCTTTAAAGTGTGATACCTGGCATCTAAAAAATTCCACAGGGAGAGATTTTACTTGCATGCCTGGGTCCGATGGCACTCTGTCCCATATTGATTTGTTTAATATATCACAATCGCTAGAATTTTTAATAGTGGATAGCTTAATTGCTTACATCAACATTTCTGACCATGTTCCCATCACCCTACATATTGCCCAAACGCCTTTGCCTAGTAAACGTGTTTCACGTTCCAAATTATCTTCTCACTTCTCCAGATTTTCAATCTTATTTGGAAGGGCAGTGGGATGTTTTTCTCTCTACTAACCAAGATCATCAATATAGTCCCAGTCGCCTTTGGGAAACAGCAAAAGCTTTGCAGGGTAACATCATTGCTTATGCTACAAAACAGAAAAAACTGGCATCTAGTAGAACAGTTGACAAAAAATTATCACAAGCCTACTTACTGTAAAGAAAAGTCAGAGAGAGATGCACTAGTCAGAGAGAGATGCTACCACGGTAGAGGAGCATAAAAGAAGGAGAAGATTTTTAGCTTCTTTATGTAAATCTCAACAACCCCTGGGACAGAGATAATTTGCCTCCTTTTTAATCTTCCTTATATATGTCACAGTTAATATTCAAACCAGAAATCCCTTTTGGAAAAGGGAGCATCTTCCCAACTAACCGAAATACAGCTTGAGCAACTAAAAGCCCCCAATTTGAAGCAAGGTAATTGAGAACATTAAATCCCTTTCTGTAGGTAAGGCCCATGGCCCTGATGTGCTGCATATAGACTTTTATAGGCTTTTGCAACAGAGGATTGCTCCTGCCCTAACTAAGGTCTTGTCTGTTTACCCACACACAGCATCCTTCGACTGATTTTACGATAGCCAATAGAACAGTGATACCAAAGTTGGGGAAGGACCTCCTCAAACCAGAATCTTATAGACCCATATTACTCCTGAACACAGATTAAAAAATAATTTTGAAATTATTGGCCACTCGTTTAAAATCGATGAGGGTTTTTATTATCCATCCAGATCGAACAGGCTGTATAACCAATGAACATCTCAGTGACTAATATCAGGAGAGTTATACATATAGTGGTGCATTATTGGCATCACCAAATTGAAAAATGGGGTGGAAAGCTACTGGAGGCCTTCCTGCTGACTTTGGATGCAGAGAAGGACTTTGATAGGGTAGAATGGGAGCATTTGTTTCAACAATTTCTTGGTTTCGCTTTGAGGGCTGTTTACTTGATTTTGCAAAGAAAATCTATACGAAAGCTGAAGCATGTCTGTTGGTAGACAATATGTATTTACCCCTGATACGAGTACAAAGAGGCACAAGGCAGTGATGCCCCTGCCGCCCTTATTGTTTATACTGGTTTTAGAGACTTTAGCCGTTTACCTACGTCAACTCTTCCCTGGTATCATGGTGGAACCCCACAGAATGCAACTTGCTTTGTATGAGGAAAATGTAAGATAATGTGGGAAAACTCTATATAGTATGCTCCAAGAAATAAACAGACATTGAAATAAATACAAGACCACCAAAGCAACTTTACTAAGTAAATTAGAACAAAACAGTAAAAGAATAACATTGCAATATGAAAAAGAGATTTTACAATGAAAAGCTGGAGTATATAGGAGAATAATGGAGCATACACTTTCGTGAAAGCAAAGCAGAGATTAAACAAAATTTAAATCCCGGCTAAAAAAAAAAAAAAAAAAAAAAGAACCTTACCATTTCACATGAAGATTTAAGGTAATGCAAGAGGCAGAGAACCCAGGTGCACAAAAAGGTAGCCTCAGAGTATGACATATAAAAAAAGTGGAGAGATAAGCCTAGCAAGCAGAAGTGCGGACAATAGCTTGCATGAAATAAAGAAAAAAAATTGACGCTCGAAAAATTTCTGAAAAAATAAAACCCAAAAGTGCTATTTGTATGTGTGCACAAACAGGGTTGATGCGCTCTATCACAGAGTGCGCACAACACAAGCCAAAGCACACTAACAGTGTGTGCACTACCCAGCCAGAAGCGTGGTAAAACTGTGCACACTAAAAAGAAAAGGCCTGACTTGAAGAAGCAGACACACGCAGTCAGCTCACACATTATACACAAGTATAGTGCATGCATAACCCAGCCCAAGGCTTGGTAGCGCTGTGCGACACCCATGGCACGCTATTAACTTACTCCTTCACTGTGAGTAATTCTGCCACTGTCCAATACTCCAATCTCCCTTCTATCCTTCAGAAACAGCTCTCTGAAGGAAAAATGGGCCTCAAATCAGTCTCAGAACCCCTCTCAAAAAAAGAATCTGGAGCACCTCAATTCTTCACCTTCATCTTGAGAGGCAAAGATAAACTGACTACCAGAGAGGTGGGAGGTGAATTCCCAGGAGTAATAGATTGTGGACTCTCAGAATCTTTATGAAAGAAGTTCTTTAATTGCTATAACAAAATAAAAACTAAATTTATGTTTAAATGATACATTTATTTATTTCTTGACACAGATTTCTGGCCCTTGCGTTTTTCCAGAGAAACAAACAACTATTTCCTGATTAATATCCCTGTCCAAAACAACCTTAGGAAGGAAATCTAACTTAGTACGAAGAACCACCTTCTCAGAATGAAAGATAAGATAAGGAGAATCACATTGCAGTGCCGAGAGTCCTGAGACTCTCCGGGCAGAAGAAATAGCAACAAAAAATAAAACCTTCCAAGATAATCTCTTACTATCTAAAGAATGCATAGGCTCAAACGGAGCCTGTTGTAAAACTTTAAGAACAAGGTTAAGACTCCATGGAGGAGTAACAGGTTTAAACACAGGGCTAATTCTGACCAAGGCCTGACAAAAGGACTGCACGTCTGGCATATCCGCCAGACGCCTGTGCAACAAAATAGACAACGCAGAGATCGGACCCTTCAGAGTACTAGCAGACAAACCATTCTCCAGACCCTCCTGGAGAAAGGCCAAAATCCTAGGAATCCTGACTCTACTCCAAGAATAGCCTCTGGATTCACACCAATACAGATATTTACGCCATACATTATGTTAAATCCTTCAAGTCAAAGGCTTGTGAGCCTGGATCAATGTCTCAATGACCGACTCAGAAAACACACGCTTGGATAAGATGAAGCGTTCAATCTCCAAGCAGTCAGCTTCAGAGAAACGAGATTTGGATGATGGAAGGGACCCTGAAGTAGAAGGTCCTTCCTCAGGGATTGTCTCCAAGATGGAAGAGATGACATTTCCACTAAGTCTGCATACCAGATCCTGTGAGGCCATGCCGGTGCTATGAGAATCACCAACGCCCTCTCCTGCTTGATTTGAGCAATGACTTGTGGAAGGAGAGCGAACGAAGGAAACAGGCATGCTAGACTGAAATTCCAAGGTACCTCCAGAGCATCTATCAAGACGGCCTTTGGATCCCTTGACCTCGAACAGTACCTCTGGAGCTTAGCATTCTGCCGAGATGCCATAAGATCCAGCTCCGGCCGCCCCCATTTGAGAGTCAAGCTGGAAAACACCTCCGGATGGAGTTCCCACTCATGGAATGCGGATCGCAGACAGACAGCAGTTGTGGGTCTCCGCCCACTGAATAATTTTGGTCACCTCTGACATGGCCAAGGAACTCCGAGTTCCTCCCTGGTGGTTGATGTAAGCCACCGATGTTATGTTGTCCGACTGGAACCTGATAAACCAAGCTAAGGCTAACTGAGGCCAGGCCAGTAGAGCATTGAAGATTGCTTTCAGCTCTAGGATCCCGGGTCCATAGACCCTGATCCTTCAAGGAACCCCAGACTGCTCCCAAGCCCAGTAGGCTTGCATCTGTGGTCACAATCACCCAGGTAGGTTTGCGAGGCAGGTACCCTGGGAGAGGTGTTCCTGAGGCAACCACCACAGAAGAGGGTCTCTTGTCACCTGATCCAGATCTATTCGAGGAGACAGATCCGCATAGTACCCATTCCATTGACTTAGCATGCATAGCTGCAGAGCCCTGAGATGAAACCGAGCGAATGGGATGATGTCCATGGAAGCCACCATCAGACCAATTACCTCCATGCACTGAGCCACTGACGGCCGAGGAGAGGACTGAAAGGCAAGGTAAGATTCGAAAATCTTCGCTTTTCTGACCTCTGTCAGAACTATCTTCATCAAAAGGGAATCTATTATGGTCCCTAAGAACACTACCCTTGTAGCTGGAACCAAAGAACTTTTTCCCAGATTCACCTTACATCCGTTGGAGCGAAGACAAAAAGATCTCTGTATGAGAGTTTGCTTGTTGAAAAAAGACAGCGCCAGAACCAGGATGTCACCCAGATAGGGCGCCACTGCAATGCCCAGAGACTGGATCATTGCCAACAGAGCCCCAGAACCTTTAAGAAAATTCTGGGAGCTGTGGCAAGTCCGAATTGAAGAGCCGCAAACTGAAAGTGCTTGTTTAGAAAAGCGAATCTCAGAAACTTGTGATGATCCTTGTGAATGGGAACATGAAGGTACGCATCCTTCAGGTCAATGGTCGTCATGAACTGACCCTCTTGGACCAAGGGAAAAATGGAACGTATAGTTTCCATCTTGAAGGACGGTACTTGTTTAGACATTTCAGGTTTAAAATTGGTCTGTAGGTCCCCTCTTTTTTGGGAACCATGAACAGATTGGAGTAGAATCCCAGACCCTGTTCCTGTGATTGAAATGGAACTATTACTCCCAGGGCGGAAAGATCTTGGACACAATGTAACGCCTCTCTTTTTATCTGGTCTACAGATAATCTTGAGAGGAGGAACCTGCCTCTGGGAGGAAAAGTCTTGAACTCTAGTTTGTACCCCTGGGATACGATGTCCACCGCCCAGGGATCCGGGACATCTTTTATCCAGGCTTGAACGAATTGAGAAGGTCTGCCCCACTTGGATCCGCTCCCGGATCGGGGGCCGACCCTACATGCTGATTTGGAGTCAGCTGCAGGTTTCTTAGACTGCTTCCCCTTATTCTAAGACCGACTAGGCTTCCAGGAAGACTTGGATTGTCCTTGCTTGGAGGAGGGAGGGGAGGGTTTACCTCTAAAGCTGCGAAGGAGCGAAAATTACTCTGACATCCTTTCTACTTATTCTTTTTATCCTGAGGAAGAAAATATCCTTTACCTCCTGTGATATCTACAATTATTTCAGTCAAGCCAGGCCCAAACAAGGTCTTACCCTTGTAGGGGATCGCAAAGAGCTTGGACTTAGATGAAACATCTGCAGACCAGGACCTCAACCATAAGGCTCTGTGAGCTAGAACCACAAAAACAGACATTTTTGCTCCAACTTAATGACTTGAAAGGAAGCACCCTGAATAGAATCAGACAAGACATCAAACCAGTAGTATGCCGCGCTGCTGACAGTGGCAATACACACCGCAGACTGCCATTGGATCCCCTGGTAAACATACATTTTCTTTAGCAATGCCTCCAACTTCTTAACCATTGGATCCTTAAAAGAACAGCTATCCTCTATGGGAATAGTGGTCATATTATCCAAAGTGGAGATCGCCCCTTCCACCTTAGGGACCGTCTGCTACGACTCCTTAATGGAGTTCGCTATTGGAAACATTTTCTTGAAAATTGGAGATGGAGAAAACATAAAATTATGCTTACCTGATAATTTAATTTTATTTTGAAGGAAAGAGTCCACAGCTGCATTCATTAGTTTTGGGAAATACAGAACCTGATCACCAGGAGGAGGCAGACACACCCCAGTCAAAGGCTTAAATACCTCCCCCACTTCCCTCATCCCCCAGTCAGTCTGCCGAGGGAACAAGGAACAGTAGGAGAAATATCAGGAGGAAAAAAGGTGCCAAAAGAACAAAAAATTACAGCCGCCTCATAGATAAAAACACTGTGGACTCTTCTCTTCAGAAGAAAATAAAATTATCAGGTAAGCATAATTTATGTTTTTCTTCTTAAACGGGAAGAGTCCACATTCATTACTTTTGGGAAAAGAATACCCATCTAGAGGACACTGAATGCAAACAACAGGTGGGTACAAAAGGCGGCCTCTTCGAGAGGCACCACAGCCTGATTCCTCGACACCCTAAAAAATATAGACGACAAGGGAGAAAACCCGAAGCCCAGTTAACTGCACATTAGTTACACCGCCGGCAAAGCCAAACTTAACCACTCAGTCCCAGAGTCCGTCAAACCCAAACAACCTCTGAGGAGTCAGCCCCGCGGGATCACGACTCCCGTGAAGGTACCCGGCCAAGACAAGGACCCCTATCTGCCCCCAAAAAGGAGAACAAATTCTCATGAAAAATCCATAGGATCATTCCACTCGGCAGAACATAGAACAACCCATGGTTGTCGTACAATAGCAACGACCAGTGAGAAAAACTCCCTAGAAACACAAGGACCGAAGAAAAAGAGATCCACACACAGGGAAACGTCCCAAAAAGGACTCGAGGAACACCCTCATATCCCTGACCCTGTACCATACTCAAAGGTACTCCAAGAAAACCATGAGTTCCTGCTGCCTCATATTAGATCTAGACCTGCAAACTAGACAGCAGAGACAGCAGAAATAGGGTAACTATCCCAGCAGCTAGTAAAGAGTTCTCCAAAAAGAACACCAACAGTCTGAACAGGAACTCCTAATGACCAGCTTCCAGGTAGCAAACTGACTCACCATTGCTAAACCCAAACACCAAAAGGTGTTTCAAAGCTTGCTAACACCCAGTCAGAGTGCAATTAGCTGTAGCTGGTTAAACCCTCAAAGTGCAATAGCTGTAGCTGGATTCAACTAAAAAACCTTCCAAGGGCTCACAGTCCTCCGAATATCGGGCTCCAAGGAGCCTTCCCTCCCAGCACCGAACACCAGGGGAAGAGAGAACATCCAAGACCTTCCATAAAGGAGAGAACCGACTCTAAAGAAAACAGTCAACCCTGCATAGAGTAACCGACCCCCAATCGTCCCTCTAGGAAAATAGTTCCAGCCCAAAGGCTAGTCAAAACCCAAGACAAGAGCCCCAGACTTCCAGAAGAGAAAGGAAGGGTCAACGTAGAAACAAAGCCCCCGGTTAAACCGCTGACCGTTACTACAAACGGTATGCTACCATGAGTCAGGATAGACATTTTGCTTGGGTACGAAACCCCCTACACGGCTGTCTTCTCTAAAAACAAGGAACATTTCCCAAGGGAAGAAGGCCCTCAGACCCTCAGCATCCATATATATCGGAATCAAACATATAGCAGGAGCCCCACAGGGATCAAACCCTAAGCCTCTCGCTGCAGGAACAGAGGAACCAGTCACTACATTGCAACTCCCTTTCCAGGATTCTGGAACGCAAGAAGGGAAAGACCCTTACAAGGCAAGCCACCAAGGACCCACAAGTCGCTCCAAATACTAAGGTAACTCCAAACCCGGATAACCCTACCCCCGCTCTAGAATAGAAGGGAAATAAACAACGGAAAAACACCCTACCATAGAGGCGAGACCCCTCTGCCATATCGCCAACCCAGGTGAAGATACCTGGAGTCTACAGGAATAGTGTAAATGCGCCAGAAGACCAGTAGGGAACAGTCAGAAGAACCTAAAGCCTAAGCCGCAAAACAATAGGTATCGCTCACAGAGCCCCAGCCTCTATGGAGAGAGGCCCGTGGAACCACAAACATCTAGTGTGAGATCGAACTGTCCACACCCATCCAAGGTTAAACACGGACCTAGGTCAGGGTCCTCGAAAAAGGAATCAAATCGAAGATCCAACATCCAGAGGTACCCTAAGCTGCCTCCTACAAGGAGGAACACACCTCTAAAGTCCGTAGACTTGGAGATCTAGCAATAGCCTCAAACCCAAGAGTCACAAAGGACTTCCTTAACGGTCTAAGATTCAGCACCCAGGGCACTTGAATCGCAAAGAAATCTCATAGGCAAGCTTTACTATGTACTACAAGCACAGGCAAGGTAGCAACCAACACCCAAAGGCGAATGAGAACCCTATATCCTGCTCGTCATCCCAGAGAATCAAACTTAAGACACCACCCACGAAGCCCCTAACGGAGCATCGAGGATAAATGGTCAACTATCTTACCCCAGAAAGGCGGCACTCCGTAACTGACCTCGCCTCTTCACTGACAAGCCCCAAGGCTAGAGTTGCAAAGAGGAGGGAAAGACACCCGAATGTTGAGACCATGGTCAGACCAAGGGTAATGGAAGAGACAACAGCCAGAGATCCTTGAAGGATCTATCTTCCAAAATCTTTTTTTAAGCAGGCAAAAGCTGGAGCTTCGCAGGTCCCCACAGAAGGCAGGGAACCTCTGCACACCAACTCTTAGAGTAACACAACAGAGAAAGAACATGCCCGCGCATCCAGACCATATGATCCACCCAAGGCGGGAAGGAAGGAAACTCTGCTACCACAATAAAATGCTTAATAGGCTAAAGAGTCAGCGTCCGGAAGAACCTCAAGTGAAAAAGCAAATCATTAATCACTGGGCACACAAGACCACATAGGTCACACACATCTCCCAACTCCAAAGAATGGAATAACGGTTCTGATTCCCCGGGGACCTGAAGAACCATGATGATGTCTGCAAAACAGATCCGTATCCCAGGCGAGAAGCCCAAACAACCAACCTAGATTGGAACTCATAACCCTCTGTACAGAGGGGTTGTATTTAAACAACAGGCCTCATACTTCGGTAGGATCAAAGCCCGGAGTCCATAGAATAGGCCAAGAGACATTCAGAATCCAGCAGGATTAATCAGCACCACGAGGGTGACATGAACCCTGGTAACAGATGAAAAAGTATCCGACCAGTACCTGCCTGGTATAAGGACACTCTAGAACTGAGCACGGTCTGAGAAAATTCATCCCGAAGGACCGATAAATGAACTAGAAAAACAAAATTCTATTGTTGAACAAGTGCGCAACTTCCGAGGAAGTGCCCACGTGACCTAAATTGCAAGTATCGGTTCCAGAGAAGAACGTTCATAAAAATGAAAATCTAACAGACATGAGCTTAAGAAAAAACTAATTAAATAAAATGAAGGCCGCACCCATCAGGTGGACGACAACAGGACCAGCCGATGAAAAGCCCCATTTACCCAAACTCAGAACTGGTAACGAAAAACATAAAGAAAAAGAAAAAACAACGAAGTTAAGGAGATTGGCTTCTTACCCAAACGTGATATCCATTTTGCCATCTAGCTTCTAAGGCATCGGATCCCTTGGCCCGCTAGGACTGGGATCCTCCAACATTGCCAAAATATGTCTTAAAAGAACACGAAGGCGAGCCAGCCTATAACGGAAGGCAAAATCATCCCTCGCCGGATCAACTGAAGACCCTGGCCCCGGAATAGGGGCCCCTAAAGCCTCAGGAGCCAACGCTTCCCCAGAAGGCAGAACTGAATCAGGCGATCCCACACTCAACGGGCCCTGGTTAACAGAACATGGACAGTATCTTAAGAAATACTTCACTTGGGAGATATAAATGATTCAGCGCCATAGAAATGGCCATGCGGAACCGTGCCGTAACCTCTGGAGGAAACAAGCCACCCTACGGAGGAGTAAAGACGATAGGGACACCTGTTTGCGTAGCCGGGAAATGGACTGGGGCACTCACTTCACTGATCATGGAAACCTCAGAGGCGGATGGCTCAACGCACTCTAAGCTCCCTACTTCGGGAGAAGAGAGTACAATAGAATGGCAATTGGAAAATAACTCATGGGCATTGATTACCCGGGCCATTTCATATTCATCACAAGACACATCCTGCGTATAGGAGGCATCCGTGTTGCGCATATCAGAATCCTCCATAATCTTGGGATTACAAAAATGACAAAAAACTAACTGGCACCCTTTAACACCCCCAACGGCTAGGGCACTCACTACCTCCTGTGAACCAGACAACCCACGAGCAAGACTCTCTAGGTCGCACACAGTCAGCATACAGAAGTGGAAAACAACGTAACCGCACCCGTCACAAGGTGCACCGTGCCAGTCACAAAAAGGGTGCGCAATCTGGAAAGATTGTGTCATTAAAAGAAGGCTGTTATGTTCCGTAAAGGCCGTTAACCTAAGTATATAGCTACACATTTGCAGATAGAACCATATAACAAACATGATTAAAAGTCCCCCGTGTTCAATAACCCTCCTCAGGAGATATAAACCCATGATTCCTTATTAAGATAAAAGGAGTCCCACTGGGACCCTACCTTGTTTTGTTAACATTACATTCACATATCAAAATTAAATGAAACTATCTTACCGGAATCTACGCCGTGGAACAGGAACACGGCCCTTCAAATGTGACAGATAGTAGCCTCGCTTCTGACATGGACTTGAGTGAAGAAAGGTAGGCAGCGAAACTCGTCAAAGCGGATTACCAAGGAGCTGTTAATATGAGTCGTGATAGGATCGCAGGAAAACTCTCCCTGCATCTCCGGACTCTAACTTTCATCCTGGCTCTTACTGAGAGGCTGACAGGATTAATTAAAACTCCAGTCCCATTGCTAAGAGTACTACCCTCCATGAGAGACTATCTCAAACTTCTGACACTTCTCTGCCAACCTCCTGTGGCGAAAGGCAAAGAATGACTGGGGGATGAGGGAAGTGGGGGAGGTATTTAAGCCTTTGGGTGGGGTTTTGCCTCTTCCTGGTGACCAGGTTCTGTATTTCCCAAAAGTATTGAATGCAGCTGTGGACTCTTCCCTTTTAAGAAGAAAAAGGGAATTCCATGTCTCTCCCACTCCCGTGCAATAATCTCTGTAGCACGGTCTGGTACAGGGAATACCTCCACCGAAGAGGGAACATCAAAGTACTTGTTCAGCTTACTAGACATCTTAGGGTTGACTACGACAGCCACATCGGAGTCGTCCACGGTAGCCAAAACCTCCTTAAGTAACAGGCGGAGGTTTTCCAGCTTAAATCTGAAGGATATAACTTCAGCATCAGAAGAAGGAATTAAATAAATTTCCTTTTGAGCTTTCCCTGCAGCATGGGAAAAGCAGACAGCGCCTCAGATACCACAGAGGATATTTGGGTAGTCATGTCTTGCAAAGAAACTCCTACCGGAGCGTGAGAGGAAACACAGGGCCTTGCATGTGTAGACGAAAAAGATTGGGGACGCTTGAGGAGAAAGCTGTGGCATATCTGAAACAGGAGGCACCTGAACAGCATTTACCTTAGCTAATGATGGCTCATGATCAAAAAGTCTATCCCTATAACACAAAGTTCTATCAATACATGCAGAACAAAAAGGTACTGGTGGTTCCACCTGTGCGTCAAAACATAAGCTATATCTAAAATTTTGCAAAGTCTCTTGGTCCACCTTTATCAGCAAAAAACGAGAGTAAGAGTAAAAAAAAAAAAAAAAAAAAATTAATTATATTACATCACAATTTATTTTTTTATTTTCAACAGATGATACTGTTCCTTTAAATGTTTTTGCAAAACTAGAACACGGAGCAGCGATCCTGTTATAAACCCCAGGCAACCCTCTACACCTCAGCAACTTGCCTGGAACGATACTAGTACTCAATTCAGATAACAATCCGGTTCTACCACCGGAACTGAGATAGCCGTCGGCTGAGTGTCCTCACAGTGCAGCCGATACACACTGTGTCAGCACTCCGGAGCTCACAGGGAGTCCGGAAAGCGCGCACAAAATTAACTGCCGCCTCTGAAGGGGAACCACCTTTCTTAATCAGAGGAGGTCCCGGCGGACATTAAGCCTAACAAGAAAAGAAAGTCTTTAAAACAGCATATGGCATCGTAAACATACCCTGTCTGTATCATACTTATACCTAGTCCTTGACCGGGATATTAACCCGGAACCCAGACTGAGCCGCCAATAAAAATGTTACTAAAATCCCCCCATCGTCTACAGTGCCCTCAATTCTGCCCAAGTAATTAACCCTACATATGGTAATACACTTAGAAACGTTCCATACAATAAAAACTGTTAAAGTGCCAGGTCTTCTCTTTAATATAAAAAGAAAAATATTTTAGGCACTTACCTGAATGCAATCTGTCCGGCAGAAGGACAGCTCACCTGGTTTGAGAGGACACCATCCCTTAACATGGACTAGTGGATAAAGAAAGAACCGAGTAAGCATACTCAGGCTTTCTGATTAGGGCAGCAAACTTCTTGAGAAAACACAGTGAGGATTGAACCCCACAAGTTCCCAATTGCTTAAAAGCCACCACTGCCCTAGTGAAGAGACTGACGTGGGTTACGGCTAGACCCCAGGAAAGATCAGAACAAACCTACTCTGCTTTTAAAATAACAAACTCTTGATTGAAGAAGGTTCTCATCAGACACCGAAAACTTCACATCCTCCTTGCACCGCAGGCAAAGAGAATGACTGAGGTTTGTGGGAAGGGAAGTGATACTTAACAGCTTTGCTATGGTGCTCTGCCTCCTCCTGCTGGCCAGGAGTGATATTCCCAATGGTAAGTGATGATGATCCTTGGTATTTAAAAAATGTCACTGTTAGCAGAGACAGTCTAACTTCACCCAGATAAGAGGTATTGTTTAGTATTTATGTAGAATTGGCCTTTATATATATATATATATATATATATATATATATATATATATATATATATATATATATATATATATATATATATATCTCTGAAAGATCATTTTATTGCAATAAAATATACCTGTAAATAGAGAGCAGCACCAGGCTTTGACAGCTGACCCAGGAAGTGATCGTGAAAGCCTGGTCGCAAAATATCCTGAGCATAGGATTCGTAAGGGTCGAATGCCAGTTCCTGAAATCATTTTAAAAAAAAATTTGCACAACTGTAAATAAATTGAAGATTTACCAAGAAACAAATACATTTTAAAAAAAAAATACTTTAAACAGACATTCTACTGTAAAAAAGATTCTTTACAACATTTTATTTTTAAACAATTTCCTTTCTTTTAATCCTCCTCCACTACTCCAATCAGGGGCAGGCATGTATATGTAGAAAAAAAACAGAATTTATGCTTACCTGATAAATTACTTTCTCCAACGGTGTGTCCGGTCCACGGCGTCATCCTTACTTGTGGGAATATCTCTTCCCCAACAGGAAATGGCAAAGAGTCCCAGCAAAGCTGGCCATATAGTCCCTCCTAGGCTCCGCCCACCCCAGTCATTCGACCGACGGACAGGAGGAAAAAATAGGAGAAACCATATGGTACCGTGGTGACTGTAGTTAGAGAAAATAATTCATCAGACCTGATTAAAAAACCAGGGCGGGCCGTGGACCGGACACACCGTTGGAGAAAGTAATTTATCAGGTAAGCATAAATTCTGTTTTCTCCAACATTGGTGTGTCCGGTCCACGGCATCATCCTTACTTGTGGGAACCAATACCAAAGCTTTAGGACACGGATGAAGGGAGGGAGCAAATCAGGTTACCTAAACGGAAGGCACCACGGCTTGCAAAACCTTTCTCCCAAAAATAGCCTCCGAAGAAGCAAAAGTATCAAATTTGTAAAATTTGGCAAAAGTGTGCAGTGAAGACCAAGTCGCTACCTTACATATCTGATCAACAGAAGCCTCGTTCTTGAAGGCCCATGTGAAAGCCACAGCCCTAGTGGAGTGAGCTGTGATTCTTTCAGGAGGCTGCCGTCCGGCAGTCTCGTAAGCCAATTGGATAATGCTTTTAAGCCAAAAGGAAAGAGAGGTAGAAGTCGCTTTTTGACCTCTCCTTTTACCAGAATAGACGACAAACAGAGAAGATGTTTGTCTGAAATCTTTTGTAGCTTCTAAATAGAATTTTAGAGCACGGACTACGTCCAAATTGTGTAACAAGCGTTCCTTCTTTGAAACTGGATTCGGACACAAAGAAGGTACAACTATCTCCTGGTTAATATTTTTGTTAGAAACAACCTTTGGAAGAAAACCAGGCTTAGTATGCAAAACCACCTTATCTGCATGGAACACCAGATAGGGCGGAGAACACTGCAGAGCGGATAACTCTGAAACTCTTCTAGCAGAAGAAATAGCAACCAAAAACAAAACTTTCCAAGATAACAACTTAATATCTATGGAATGTAGAGGTTCAAACGGAACCCCTTGAAGAACTGAAAGAACTAGATTTAAACTCCAGGGGGGAGTCAAAGGTCTGTAAACAGGCTTGATCCTAACCAGAGCCTGAACAAATGCTTGAACATCTGGCACAGCTGCCAGTCGTTTGTGTAGTAAGACAGATAAAGCAGAAATCTGTCCCTTTAGAGAACTCGCAGATAATCCTTTATCCAAACCTTATTGCAGAAAGGAAAGAATCTTAGGAATTTTTATCTTATTCCATGGGAATCCCTTGGATTCACACCAGCAGATATATCTTTTCCATATTTTATGGTAAATCTTTCTAGTTACCGGTTTTCTGGCCTGAACCAGAGTATCTATCACAGAATCTGAAAACCCACGCTTTGATAGAATCAAGCGTTCAATCTCCAAGCCGTCAGCTGGAGGGAGACCAGATTTGGATGTTCAAATGGACCCTGAACAAGAAGGTCCTGTCTCAAAGGTAGCTTCCATGGTGGAACCGATGACATATTCACCAGGTCTGCATACCAAGTCCTGCGTGGCCACGCAGGAGCTATCAAGATCACCGAGGCCCTCTCCTGTTTGATCCTGGCTACCAGACTGGGAATGAGAGGAAACGGTGGAAACACATAAGCTAGGTTGAAGGTCCAAGGTGCTACTAGTGAATCCACTAGAGTCGCCTTGGGATCCCTGGATCTGGACCCGTAGCAAGGAACCTTGAAGTTCTGGTGAGACGCCATCAGATCCATGTCTGGAATGCCCCATAATTGCGTCAACTGGGCAAAGATCTCCGGGTGGAGTTCCCACTCCCCCGGATGGAATGTCTGACGACTCAAGTAATCCGCTTCCCAGTTTTCCACACCTGGGATGTGGATTGCAGATAGGTGGCAGGAGTGATCCTCCGCCAATTGTATTATCTTGGTCACTTCTTTCATCGCCAGGGAACTCCTTGTTCCCCCCTGATGATTGATATACGCAACAGTCGTCATGTTGTCTGATTGGAATCTTATGAATCTGGCCTTTGCAAGCTGAGGCCAAGCCCTGAGAGCATTGAATATCGCTCTTAGTTCCAGAATGTTTATCGGGAGAAGAGACTCTTCCCGAGACCATAGTCCCTGAGCTTTCAGGGATTCCCAGACCGCGCCCCAGCCCACTAGACTGGCGTCGGTCGTGACAATGACCCACTCTGTTCTGCGGAAGCTCATTCCCTGGGATAGGTGGTCCAGGGTTAGCCACCAACGAAGTGAATTTCTGGTCTTCTGATCTACTTGAATCACTGGAGACAAGTCTGTATAGTCCCCATTCCACTGTTTCAGCATGCACAGTTGTAATGGTCTTAGATGAATTCGCGCAAAAGGAACTATGTCCATTGCTGCAACCATCAACCCTACTACTTCCATGCACTGAGCTATGGAAGGACGTGGAACAGAATGAAGAACTTGACAAGCGCTTAGAAGTTTTGACTTTCTGACATCTATCAGAAAAATCCTCATTTCTAAGGAATCTATTATTGTTCCCAAGAAGGGAACTCTTGTTGACGGAGACAGAGAACTTTTTTCTATGTTCACCTTCCATCCGTGAGATCTGAGAATGGCCAGAACGATGTCTGTATGAGCCTTTGCTTTTGAAAGGGACGACGCTTGTATTAGAATGTCGTCCAAGTATGGTACTACTGCAATGCCCCTCGGTCTTAGGACCGCTAGAAGGGACCCGAGTACCTTTGTGAAAATCCTTGGAGCAGTGGCTAATCCGAATGGGAGGGCCACAAACTGGTAATGTTTGTCCAGAAAGGCGAACCTTAGGAACTGATGATGTTCTTTGTGGATAGGAATATGTAGGTACGCATCCTTTAGATCCACGGTAGTCATAAATTGACCTTCCTGGATAGTGGGTAGAATCGTTCGAATGGTTTCCATTTTGAACGATGGTACCCTGAGAAATTTGTTTAGGATCTTTAAATCCAGAATTGGTCTGAAGGTTCCCTCTTTTTTGGGAACTACGAACAGATTTGAGTAGAATCCCATTCCTTGTTCCGTCATTGGAACTGGGTGTATAACTCCCATCTTTAACAGGTCTTCTACACAATGTAAGAACGCCTGTCTCTTTATTAGGTTTGAGGATAAGTGAGACATGTGGAACCTTCCCCTTGGGGGTAGTTCCTAGAATTCCAGAAGATAACCCTGAGAAACTATTTCTAGCGCCCAGGGATCCTGGACATCTCTTGCCCAAGCCTGAGCAAAGAGAGAGAGTCTGCCCCCCACTAGATCCGGTCCCGGATTGGGGGCTACTCCTTCATGCTGTTTTGTTAGCGGTAGCAGGCTTCTTGGTCTGCTTACCCTTGTTCCAGCCTTGCATCGGTTTCCAGGCTGGCTTGGACTGTGAGGCATTACCCTCTTGCTTAGAGGATGCAGAATTAGAGGCCGGTCCGTTCCTGAAATTACGAAAGGAACGAAAATTAGACTTATTCTTGGCCTTGAAAGGCCTATCTTGTGGGAGGGCGTGGCCCTTTCCCCCAGTGATGTCTGAGATAATCTCTTTCAATTCTGGTCCAAAGAGAGTTTTACCCTCGAAGGGGATGTTAAGCAATTTTGTCTTGGATGATACATCCGCTGTCCAAGACTTTAGCCAAAGCGCTCTGCGCGCCACAATTGCAAACCCTGAATTTTTCGCCGCTAATCTAGCTAATTGCAAATCGGCATCTAAAATAAAAGAGTTAGCCAACTTAAGTGCGTGAACTCTGTCCATAACCTCCTCATATGGAGTCTCTCTACTGAGCGACTTTTCTAGTTCCTCGAACCAGAACCACGCTGCTGTAGTGACAGGAACAATGCACAAAATGGGTTGTAGAAGGTAACCTTGCTGTACAAAAATCTTTTTAAGCAAACCCTCCAATTTTTTATCCATAGGATCTTTGAAAGCACAACTATCCTCAATAGGAATAGTAGTGCACTTGTTTAGAGTAGAAACTGCCCCCTCGACCTTAGGGACTGTCTGCCATAAGTCCTTTCTGGGGTCGACCATAGGAAATAATTTCTTAAATATAGGAGGGGGAACAAAAGGTATGCCGGGATTCTCCCACTCCTTATTCACTATGTCCGCCACCCGCTTGGGTATAGGAAAAGCGTCAGGGTGCACCGGAACCTCTAGGAACTTGTCCATCTTGCATAATTTTTCTGGAATGACCAAGTTGTCACAATCATCCAGAGTAGATAACACCTCCTTAAGCAGTGCGCGGAGATGTTCTAATTTAAATTTAAATGTCACAACATCAGGTTCAGCCTGTTGAGAAATTTTTTCTGAATCTGAAATTTCCCCATCTGACAAAACCTCCCTCATGGCCCCTTCAGATTGGTGTGAGGGTATGACAGAACCATTATCATCAGCGCCCTCCTGCTCTTCAGTGTTTAAAACAGAGCAATCGCGCTTTCTCTGATATGCAGGCATTTTGGATAAAATATTAGCTATGGAGTTAGCCATTACAGCCGTCAATTGTTGCATGGTAATAAGCATTGGCGCGCTAGAAGTACTAGGGGCCTCCTGCGTGGGCAAAACTGGTATAGACACAGAAGGAGATGATGTAGAACCATGTCTACTCCCTTCATCTGATGAATCATCTTGGGCAACTTCATTATCTGTGACAGTATTGTCCTTACATTGTTTGGACGCTATGGCACAATTATTACGCAATTTTGAAGGGGGAGACACATTGACTTTCATACATATAGAACATACCTTATCTGAAGGCACAGACATGTTAAACAGGCTTAAACTTGTCAATAAAGCACAAAAACCGTTTTAAAACAAAACCGTTACTGTCTCTTTAAATTTTAAACAGAGCACACTTTATTACTGAATATGTGAAAAAATATGAAGGAATTGTTCAAAATTTACCAAAATTTCACCACAGTGTCTTAAAGCATTAAAAGTATTGCACGCCAATTTTCAGAGCTTTAACCCTTAAAATAACCGGAACCGGTTACAGATTTAACCCCTATACAGTCCCAGCTACAGCCTTTGCTGTGACTTTACCAAGCCCAGAGGGGAATACGATACCAAATGACGCCTTCTAGGAACTTTTCCAACCACTTTCAGGTCCTCACACATGCATCTGTATGTCTTGCTCTCAAAAACAACTGCGCAGTAATGGCGCGAAAATGAGGCTCAGTCTACAACTGGGAAGGCCCTTCCTGACTGGAAAAGGTGTCTAACATAGTGCCTGACGTTAAAAAACGTTCCCTAAGTTTATAAGTGTGAATTATCAGCATAAACATGTATAAAATGTCCAAATAAAGCAATCGATTTAGCCCATAAAAGTGTCTACCAGTTTTATAGCCCATATTAAGCCCTTTATTCTGTTTGAGACTAAGAAAATGGCTTACCGGTCCCCATGAGGGGAAATGACAGCCTTCCAGCATTACACAGTCTTGTTAGAAATATGGCTAGTCGTACCTTAAGCAGAAAAGTCTGCTAACTGTTTCCCCCAACTGAAATTACTTCATCTCAACAGTCCTATGTGGAAACAGCAATCGATTTTAGTTACTGTCTGCTAAAATCATCTTCCTCTCACAAACAGAAATCTTCATCTTTTTCTGTTTCAGAGTAAATAGTACATACCAGCACTATTTTAAAATAACAAACTCTTGATAGTAGAATAAAAAAAAACTACAACTAAACACCACATACTCTTAACCATCTCCGTGGAGATGTTGCCTGTGCAAAGGCAAAGAGAATGACTGGGGTGGGCGGAGCCAAGGAGGGACTATATGGCCAGCTTTGCTGGGACTCTTTGCCATTTCCTGTTGGGGAAGAGATATTCCCACAAGTAAGGATGACGCCGTGGACCGGACACACCAATGTTGGAGAAATCAATTGTTGTATCATCATCAGGAGAAGAAAGAGGGTGTCCGAATTTTGTCTACATGTTTAACCCTTTTGAAAGAGTTAAAAACATAGTAAAAGAGGAAAAAATGATCAAAAATAAAATGCTCTAAAGAAATAGACTGTAGATATTACGGTAGCCTTAGTGGTATAATGACTTGTGACCCTAATATCACCCACAACCAGTAATTATATTTTTATATATATTTTTTCTTTAATGATTTAGATAGAGCATGCAATTTTAAGCAACATTTTTTTTTTACTATTTCTTTGTTCTCTTGCTATCTTTATTTAAAAAGCAGGCATGTAAAGCTTAAGAGCCGGCCCATTTTTGGTTGAGAACC
>NC_069502.1:939817806-939854797 GCF_027579735.1 Bombina bombina | reverse complement strand
CCTGTCTAATCTCTGCGGTTCATATCCCAGGTGTAGACAATTGGGAAGCGGATTATCTCAGTCGCCAAACGTTGCTTCCGGGCGAATGGTCTCTTCACCCAGAGGTATTTCTTCAGATCGTTCAAATGTGGGAACTTCCAGAAATAGATTTGATGGCGTCCCATCTAAACAAGAAACTTCCCAGGTATCTGTCCAGATCCCGGGATCCTCAGGCGGAGGCAGTGGATGCATTATCACTTCCTTGGAAGTATCATCCTGCCTATATCTTTCCGCCCCTAGTTCTTCCAAGAGTAATCTCCAAGATTCTGAAGGAATGCTCGTTTGTTCTGCTGGTAGCTCCGGCATGGCCTCACAGGTTTTGGTATGCGGATCTTGTCCGGATGGCCTCTTGCCAACCGTGGACTCTTCCGTTAAGACCAGACCTTCTGTCACAAGGTCCTTTTTTCCATCAGGATCTGAAATCCTTAAATTTAAAGGTATGGAGATTGAACGCTTGATTCTTCGTCAAAGAGGTTTCTCTGACGCTGTGATTAATACTATGTTACAGGCTCGTAAATCTGTATCTAGAGAGATATATTATAGAGTCTGGAAGACTTATATTTCTTGGTGTATTTCTCATCATTTTTCTTGGCATTCTTTCAGAATTCCGAGAATTTTACAGTTTCTTCAGGATGGTTTAGATAAAGGTTTGTCCGCAAGTTCCTTGAAAGGACAAATCTCTGCTCTTTCTGTTCTTTTTCACAGAAAGATTGCTATTCTTCCTGATATTCATTGTTTTGTACAAGCTTTGGTTCGTATAAAACCTGTCATTAAGTCAATTTCTCCTCCTTGGAGTTTGAATTTGGTTCTGGGGGCTCTTCAAGCTCCTCCGTTTCAACCTATGCATTCATTGGACATTAAATTACTTTCTTGTAAAGTTTTGTTCCGTTTGGCCATCTCTTCTGCCAGAAGAGTTTCTGAATTATCTGCTCTTTCTTGTGAGTCTCCTTTTCTGATTTTTCATCAGGATAAGGCGGTGTTGCGAACTTCTTTTGAATTTTTACCTAAAGTTGTGAATTCCAACAACATTAGTAGAGAAATTGTGGTTCCTTCATTATGTCCTAATCCTAAGAATTCTAAGGAGAAATCGTTGCATTCTTTGGATGTTGTTAGAGCTTTGAAATATTATGTTGAAGCTACTAAATCTTTCAGAAAGACTTCTAGTCTATTTGTTATCTTTTCCGGTTCTAGAAAAGGCCAGAAAGCTTCTGCCATTTCTTTGGCATCTTGGTTGAAATCTTTAATTCATCTTGCCTATGTTGAGTCGGGTAAAACTCTGCCTCAGAGAATTACAGCTCATTCTACTAGGTCAGTTTCTACTTCCTGGGCGTTTAGGAATGAAGCTTCGGTTGATCAGATTTGCAAAGCAGCAACTTGGTCCTCTTTGCATACTTTTACTAAATTCTACCATTTTGATGTATTTTCTTCTTCTGAAGCAGTTTTTGGTAGAAAAGTACTTCAGGCTGCGGTTTCAGTTTGAATCTTCTGCTTATGTTTTTCGTTAAACTTTATTTTGGGTGTGGATTATTTTCAGCAGGAATTGGCTGTCTTTATTTTATCCCTCCCTCTCTAGTGACTCTTGTGTGGAAAGATCCACATCTTGGGTAATCATTATCCCATACGTCACTAGCTCATGGACTCTTGCTAATTACATGAAAGAAAACATAATTTATGTAAGAACTTACCTGATAAATTCATTTCTTTCATATTAGCAAGAGTCCATGAGGCCCGCCCTTTTTTTGTGGTGGTTATGATTTTGTATAAAGCACAATTATTCCAATTCCTTATTTTATATGCTTTCGCACTTTTTTATCACCCCACTTCTTGGCTATTCGTTAAACTGAATTGTGGGTGTGGTGAGGGGTGTATTTATAGGCATTTTGAGGTTTGGGAAACTTTGCCCCTCCTGGTAGGAATGTATATCCCATACGTCACTAGCTCATGGACTCTTGCTAATATGAAAGAAATGAATTTATCAGGTAAGTTCTTACATAAATTATGTTTTTCTAGTTCATTTATCGATCCTTCTTGTCGAATTTTCTTGGACCTTGGGCAGTTCTGGAGTGTCTTTATACCAGGCAGATACTGGTTGGACGCTTTTCGGCTGTTACCTGGGTTCATGTCACCCTTGTGGTGCTGATTTAATCCTTTCGGATTCTGAATGTCACTTGGCCTATTGCTATGAACTCTGGGCTTGGATCCTATCGAAGTATGAGGCCTACTGTTTAAATACAAACCCTCTGACTGGAGGGTTGTAAGTACCGATCTAAGGTCGGCTATTTCGGGCTACTCGCCTGAGATACGGATCTGTGTTTTTGCATCCCTGGGGACTCAGAACTGTAATTTCCATTCCTTTGGAGCTGGGAGATGTGAGTGACCTATGTGGTCTGGTGTTTCAAGTGGCAAACTATTTGCGGCTTTACTCAGTTCTTAAGGGTACTGACTCTTTAGCCTATTAAACATTTTCTTATGGTGGCACAGTCTCCTTCCTTACCGCCTTGGGTGGATCATCTGGTCTGGAAACGCGGGCATGTCCTCCTTCCTCTGCTCAGAGTTGTTACTCGAAGAGGTGGTGTGCAGGGGTTCCCTGCCTTCTGTGTGGAGCTGCGAGGTTCCAGCTTTTACCCTGTTATAGAGGTTTCTTTTTGGAAGATCGATCCTACAAGGATCTCTGTCTGTTGTCTCTTCCATATTATACCCTTGGTCTGACAAAGGTCTTGACGTTCTGCATCCTCATTGCAACTCTAGCCTTCGGGGCTTAACAGTGAAGAGTCGAGGTCGGTTACAGACGGTCGCCCTTCTGGGGTCAGGTAGTTGACCATTTATCCTCGCTGTTCCTTTAGGGCTTCGTGGAGGGCTCCTTACGTCTAACTCTTTGGGTTCTCATTCACCTTCGAGTGTTGGTGCTACCTTGCCAGTGTCTGCAACACGTGTTAACGTTTGTCTACGAGATTTCCTTGCGATCCAAGTGCACTGAGAGATATATTATAGAGTCTGGAAGACTTATATTTCTTGGTGTATTTCTCATCATTTTTCTTGGCATTCTTTCAGAATTCCGAGAATTTTACAGTTTCTTCAGGATGGTTTAGATAAAGGTTTGTCCGCAAGTTCCTTGAAAGGACAAATCTCTGCTCTTTCTGTTCTTTTTCACAGAAAGATTGCTATTCTTCCTGATATTCATTGTTTTGTACAAGCTTTGGTTCGTATAAAACCTGTCATTAAGTCAATTTCTCCTCCTTGGAGTTTGAATTTGGTTCTGGGGGCTCTTCAAGCTCCCCCGTTTGAACCTATGCATTCATTGGACATTAAATTACTTTCTTGGAAAGTTTTGTTCCTTTTGGCCATCTCTTCTGCCAGAAGAGTTTCTGAATTATCTGCTCTTTCTTGTGAGTCTCCTTTTCTGATTTTTCATCAGGATAAGGCGGTGTTGCGAACTTCTTTTGAATTTTTACCTAAAGTTGTGAATTCCAACAACATTAGTAGAGAAATTGTGGTTCCTTCATTATGTCCTAATCCTAAGAATTCTAAGGAGAAATCGTTGCATTCTTTGGATGTTGTTAGAGCTTTGAAATATTATGTTGAAGCTACTAAATCTTTCAGAAAGACTTCTAGTCTATTTGTTATCTTTTCCGGTTCTAGAAAAGGCCAGAAAGCTTCTGCCATTTCTTTGGCATCTTGGTTGAAATCTTTAATTCATCTTGCCTATGTTGAGTCGGGTAAAACTCCGCCTCAGAGAATTACAGCTCATTCTACTAGGTCAGTTTCTACTTCCTGGGCGTTTAGGAATGAAGCTTCGGGTGATCAGATTTGCAAAGCAGCAACTTGGTCCTCTTTGCATACTTTTACTAAATTCTACCATTTTGATGTATTTTCTTCTTCTGAAGCAGTTTTTGGTAGAAAAGTACTTCAGGCTGCGGTTTCAGTTTGAATCTTCTGCTTATGTTTTTCGTTAAACTTTATTTTGGGTGTGGATTATTTTCAGCAGGAATTGGCTGTCTTTATTTTATCCCTCCCTCTCTAGTGACTCTTGTGTGGAAAGATCCACATCTTGGGTAATCATTATCCCATACGTCGCTAGCTCATGGACTCTTGCTAATTACATGAAAGAAAACATAATTTATGTAAGAACTTACCTGATAAATTCATTTCTTTCATATTAGCAAGAGTCCATGAGGCCCGCCCTTTTTTTGTGGTGGTTATGATTTTGTATAAAGCACAATTATTCCAATTCCTTATTTTATATGCTTTCACACTTTTTTATCACCCCACTTCTTGGCTATTCGTTAAACTGAATTGTGGGTGTGGTGAGGGGTGTATTTATAGGCATTTTGAGGTTTGGGAAACTTTGCCCCTCCTGGTAGGAATGTATATCCCATACGTCACTAGCTCATGGACTCTTGCTAATATGAAAGAAATGAATTTATCAGGTAAGTTCTTACATAAATTATGTTTTTCTAGTTCATTTATCGATCCTTCTTGTCGAATTTTCTTGGACCTTGGGCAGTTCTGGAGTGTCCTTATACCAGGCAGATACTGGTTGGACGCTTTTCGGCTGTTACCTGGGTTCATGTCACCCTTGTGGTGCTGATTTAATCCTTTCGGATTCTGAATGTCACTTGGCCTATTGCTATGAACTCTGGGCTTGGATCCTATCGAAGTATGAGGCCTACTGTTTAAATACAAACCCTCTGACTGGAGGGTTGTAAGTACCGATCTAAGGTCGGCTATTTCGGGCTACTCGCCTGAGATACGGATCTGTGTTTTTGCATCCCTGGGGACTCAGAACTGTAATTTCCATTCCTTTGGAGCTGGGAGATGTGAGTGACCTATGTGGTCTGGTGTTTCAAGTGGCAAACTATTTGCGGCTTTACTCAGTTCTTAAGGGTACTGACTCTTTAGCCTATTAAACATTTTCTTATGGTGGCACAGTCTCCTTCCTTACCGCCTTGGGTGGATCATCTGGTCTGGAAACGCGGGCATGTCCTCCTTCCTCTGCTCAGAGTTGTTACTCGAAGAGGTGGTGTGCAGGGGTTCCCTGCCTTCTGTGTGGAGCTGCGAGGTTCCAGCTTTTACCCTGTTATAGAGGTTTCTTTTTGGAAGATCGATCCTACAAGGATCTCTGTCTGTTGTCTCTTCCATATTATACCCTTGGTCTGACAAAGGTCTTGACGTTCTGCATCCTCATTGCAACTCTAGCCTTCGGGGCTTAACAGTGAAGAGTCGAGGTCGGTTACAGACGGTCGCCCTTCTGGGGTCAGGTAGTTGACCATTTATCCTCGCTGTTCCTTTAGGGCTTCGTGGAGGGCTCCTTACGTCTAACTCTTTGGGTTCTCATTCACCTTCGAGTGTTGGTGCTACCTTGCCAGTGTCTGCAACACGTGTTAACGTTTGTCTACGAGATTTCCTTGCGATCCAAGTGCACTGAGTGCCGAATTCTTAAACTGTTCAGACTCTTGGGTTTGAGGCTGTTGCTAGATTGCCAAGTCTACGGACTTTAGATGGTGCGCTCCTAATCGTAGGAGGCAGCTTAGGGTTCCTCTGGAAGTTAGATCTTTTGATCCATTCCGTTTTCTGAGGACCATGTCTCTCCCTAGATAAGTGTGGACGGTTCGGTCTCACCTTATGCCCTGTGTGCCTCTCTTAGAGGAGGGCGGGGCTCTGCTTTTCGTGGGAAATGCCTATCTGCCGTGGCTTAGGCTCTATGTCTTTCTGACGGGTCCCTACTGGTCTGCTGGCGCATTTGATGTTCCTGTAGACTCCAGTTGTCTTTCAACTGGGTTTGCGATATGGCCGAGGGGTCTCACCTCTATGGTAGGGTGGTTTTCCGTTGTTCTCGTTCTCTTCTAGAGCGGGGGTTGGGTTCTTCTGGTTCGGAGTTACCTTTGTATCTGATTGTGTCCCACGATTGCTTAGTGGTTAACCGTTTCCTGAAAGCTGAAGGTCAGGAGTTCAAATCCAGCTATGGCTTTATACTCTTCATAATGCAAGTCCTACAAATATCCTTGCCTAAAGCAGCCTTATATGGCGACCTATGGGTCCTTGTTTTTTCTTCCTTGTAAGGGTCTTTTCCCTTCTTGCGTTTTCAGAATCCTGGAAAGGGAGATGCGATGTAGTGACTGGTTCCACCGTTCATGCAGCGGAAGGCTGAGGGTTTGAGCCCTGTTGGAACTTCTGCTAAATGTTGGATTCTGCTATATAGATGTTGGGGGTCTGAGGGCCCTCTTCCCTTGGGAAGTGTTCCCTTTTTGGGGAACAGAGCAGTGTAGGGGGTCTCGTACCCGTGCACAATGCCTATCCTGAATTATGGTAGCATGCCATTTGTAGTAGCGGTCAGAGGTCTACCTGTGGGCTTTGTTCCTCGTTGACCCTTCCTTTCTCTTCCAGAGGTCTGGGACTCTTGTTTTCGGTCTTTGACTAGCCTTTGGGCTGGGACCATTACCCTGGAGGGAAGCTCAGGGATTGGTTATCTATGAAGTGTTGTCTGTTTTCTTCCAGAGTCGGTCCTCCCCTTTGGTGGGAGGACTTTTGATGTCGTCCTCTTTCTACTTGCGCCTGCTACTGGGAGGGAACACTCATAGTGCCCGGTATTCGGAGGGCTGTGAGCATTTGGAAGGTTAGCAGTTTGAATCCAGCCACAGCTATTTGCACTTTGAATGTGTGCTAGCAGGCTTTAAAACGCCTTTCGGTGGTTTGGGTTTTGCGATGGTTTAGTCAGCTTTCCTACCTGTAAGCTGGTCATTAACAGTTCCTGTTCAGACGGGTTGGTGTTCTCTTGGAGAGCTCTTTCCTAACTGTTGGGATAGTTATCCTATTGCTGCGGTCTCAGCTAGCCTCGCCTGTAGGTTTTCGATCTGATACGAGGCAACAGGAAACTCTTGTTTTTCTGGAGTACCTTGGGGTATGTGACTAGATCAGGGATATGAGGGTGTCCCTAGAGTCCTTTTTGGGATGTGTTTCCCTGTGTATGGATCTCTTTTTTTAATTTTTTTATTCGGTCCTTGTGTTTCTAGGGAGTTTGTCTCCCTGGGCGCTACTATCGTAAGACAACCTTGGGTTGTTCTATGTTTGTTGATCCGTGTGGAATGATCCTTTGGATTTTTCCTGGGAATCTGTTCTCCTTTTTGGGGGCAGATAGCGGTCCTTGTCTTATGGCCGGGTACCTTCATGGGAGTCGTTTTCCGCGGGGCTGACTCTTTGGAGGCTGTTTGGGCTCGACAGACTCTGGGACCGAGTGGTCTCTAGTTCGGCTTTGCTGGCGGTGTAACTTATGTGCAGTTTCCTGGGCTTCGGGTTTTCACCCGTATCGTCTATATTTTTGTAGGGTGTCGGGTAATTTCAGGCTCTGGTGCCTTTCGAAGGGGCCACCTTTTTGTACCCACCCGTTGTTTGCATTCGGTGTCCTCTAGCTTGGGTACTTTTTTCCTAAAAGTAATGAATGCAGCTGTGGACTCTTCCCGTTTAAGAAGAAAAACATAAATTATGCTTACCTGATCATTTTCTTTTCTTCTGACGGGAAGAGTCCACAGCTCCCGTCCGTGTTTTTATCTATGAGGAGGCTGTATTTTTTTGTTCTTCTGGCACCTTTTTTCACCCTGATCTTTCTCCTATTGTTCCTTGTTCCATTGGCAGAATGACTGGGGAATGAGAGAAGTGGGGTGTCTTTGTCTCCTCCTGGTGGCCAGGTTCTGTATTTCCCAAAAGTAATGAATGCAGCTGTGGACTCTTCCCGTCAGAAGAAAGGAAAATTATCAGGTAAGCATAATTTTTTTTTTTTTTCTCTTTTGTTTAAGGTGAAAGCGAACTGTATTCACTATTTCTCATCATATTGCAAGATGTGTAAATATATAATATATATTCTAAATTAATCATAAATACCTGCAAAATTAATACGGTTTAATGTAAAAGTGTAGGTATGATTACTACAATTTAATATTTAAATAATTTTAAACAACTTTATTACTTTGTATTGCTCTGTTTTGCCAGCTTTATTTAGTAACACAAAATAAATTCCATTTAGAAAAAAATCTTGGATTATAAAGTTGTTGTTTTTTTGTAGATCTTTTATAGAGATACTAAACCCAAATTTTAAATTATTATAATATTAAATTGTATTTATCATACCTACATTTTTACATTAAAACCATATTTATTTTGCATGTATTTATTATTAATTTAGGAGTATATAATTAATATATTTACACATCTCGCAATATGATGAGAAACACTGAATACAGTTCGCTTTAACCTTAAACAAATTGATAAGAGAAAAAAAAATGTTAACGTTAGAACTTGATAGCTGCAATACTACAGTAATCAGTAATTAAAGGGATACTAAATCCAAATTTTTCTTTCATGATTCAGATAGAGCATGCAGTTTTACGCAACTTTCTAATTTACTCCTATTATTACTTTTTCGTTGGTCTCTTGCTATCTTTATTTGAAAAAAGCCGAAATGTAAGGTTAAGAGCCGGCCCATTTTTGGTTCAGCACCTGGGTAGCGATTGGTGGTTTAATTTAGCCACCAAGCAGCAAGCGCTACCACGGTGCTGAACCAAAAATGGGCCAGCTCTTAACCTTACGTTTCTGCTTTTTCAAATATAGCAAGAGACCAAAGAAAAATTAATAATAGGAGTAAATAAAATGTTGCTTAAAATTGCATGCTCTATCTGACTCATGAAAGAAAAAATTTGGGTTTAGTATCCCTTTAAGTATCTTTGTTATGCTGTACATTCTTGAAACTGGCTGATACGTTGTACTGGAATTGAAAAATATGTGAAACATATGTGTTTTTAATGATCTAATATCAAAATAAACAGGTACTGAGTACATACATTTAGTTAGATGACATTACAGGTAACAGCAAGTTGAACAACATTAAACCAAAAAGAAACTGATACATCAAACAGCAGTTTGTCTAGGCAGCACCTGTAAAATAATAATATAAGAAAAGGTAATATCCCTAATTTTTCCAAATTCTTAAAACAAGATGAGGCCTCTGTTGGACCTCTAACACACAAAAAACAATTAGTTACAGGGGTGATATAGAAAGGAAGAGACTACTCATGGACCTTCCTAAAGAAAAATAATAGTAAACCTATTTACTGATATCAGCACTATCTCCTTAACCAAAGTAGAAATATCTAACTGCTGAGAGGGAGAGCACCTTTGTGTAGCATCAAATTTAGTGATAATTAGATTAGAGATGCAATATTACATGGATTCTCACTCATGCCAAATAGTTTTCTGTAAAGTTTCTAGTACCACAGCAAGAAGAGAGGACCCCCCTCCAAAAAAAAAAAAAAACCATACAAATTATATTGAATGTCATGTTTTAAGCATTTACCAATGGGGATGTAAAATATAAGTTAAAGGGACAGTAAAATTGGCAATTAATGTTACATAATAATGCACTATGTAACATTACGCTAGCCATACCTGTGAATTTCTTTTTATAAAATATAACCCCCAAAAGTTTACCTTACCTTCATCCCTTGTCTTTTGCTTTTATATTTCAAAATCATGTTATGGGTTTTTTGTTATTACTTTCTGTTGCATTGCATTGCTTCTGATTGTGCCATGGAACTTAAAGTGAAGGTCAATTTTGATGCATTAGTTCCCTGTTTTTAATAATCCTATTAAAAACAAGGGCACTTTAATTAATCAAAATTGACATTTCACTTGTTTTCTTCAAAAACTTACCTTTTAATCCTTGCAGCTGCTCCAGCACTTCCTCCGCCCGTCGCAAGCCATCTTCGCGGGTCCAAAATGACGAATCCGGCTTCCTCCAATCACGGCGTTGCATCAGGCCAAGATTCCCCCGGGGGAGAAGCCTTGATTGGAGGAAGCCGGATTCATCATTTCTGACGTCTGCATAGGCTTCCGACGGCCGTGGGAATCGCTGGAGCAGCTGCCAGAATGAAAAGGTAAGTTTTTGAAGAAAAAGAGTGAAATCTCAATTTTGATGAATTAAAGTGCCCTTGTTTTTAATAGGATTAGTAAAAACCAGGCACTAATTAATCAAAATTGACCTTTAATTTAATGCAGCATTCTCACCGAATTGAAACTATACACATTTATCTCATTGGGGATTGTTCAAGATGGCTCAGAATTTAGGGAGATTACATGAACCTTTGTACATCAGGACATAAAAAGGATAGCAAGAGAATCTAGAACCTGGTTAGAACACTAAAGGCCTTTTACAAAGTACATTTGGTTATTCCCCTACCATTAGAATAGCCAAAACTGAGCATATAGGCATACAAGCATACTGTAATTACTTACCCCCCATTAAACTTCCTAACTGAACATGAGGCAAGATAAATAAGTATATCTTTTAGAGTACAAGGAGGGGACAAAGTAAAAAAACTAGAGAAGAGATAATGCAGACGTCTCTGAGATAATATACCGAAAACCTTTTTATTTTATGGCCACAAAGAGCAATAACCAGTAAGAATATTAAAAAAACTGCAATTACAAAAGCGCATGTAGCCGCATACGCAAAGAGAGATAACAAAAAAAATAATATATATATATATGTATGTATATACACTGTGTGTGTATATATATATATATATATGTATATATATATGTATATATACACGTATATATACACGCAACAGCTGGTCAATGCTCTGTAGTCACAATAAGTAATGGGATACTTAAGAGGAGATAGGAATTGGTTAGATGATCAGAACTCCTATCTTCAAAGATACAGAAACCTTTAACTCCAGTTAAAAAAAATATAAAATCAGGTGAAAACGACACATGGATTTCTTAGTATTTCTAATATGCACTTTTGTTTTTGTTTGTTTTTTGCTATTAGGATGTAGAAAATATATTTAGTCGTATTATTGATATTCATGAACTTAGCGTGAAACTATTAGGCCTTATTGAAGACGCAGTTGAAATGACAGATGAAGGGAGTCCCCATCCGTTAGTAGGAAGCTGCTTTGAGGATTTAGCAGAGGTAAGCCATGTTGTTGTTGTTATTATTATTATTATTATTCTCTTATGCATCTTTGTTTTTGCGGTTAAAGGGACAGGAAACACCTTGTAATTACAAGACATTTCTGTTGTGGAATAACTTATTAGGCACTCTATAAACATTTTTAAAACAAGTAAACACCTTGTTTGCTGCAATTGTTTTTCAATCGCTAAACTTCACCCACTTCTTGCCTTATTTGGAGGAGCTATTCTGGGCTTGTGTCTAATGACAACGGCTAGCCATTGTCATTAAGTTACTAGAAAATTGTTTCCTTCTTAATATAAGGAGAGTCCACGGCATCATTCCTTACTGTTGGGAAATACTGAACCTGGCCACCAGGAGGCGGCAAAAGACACCGCAGCCAAAGGCTTAAATGGACACTGAACCCAGATTTTTTATTTCGTGATTCAGATAGAGCATGACATTTTAAGCAACTTTCTAATTTACTCCTGTTATCAAATTTTCTTGGTATCTTTATTTGAAATGCAAGAATGTAAGTTTAGGTGCCCGCCCAATTTTGGTGAACAACCTGGGTTGTCCTTGCTGATTGGTGGATAAATTCATCCACCAATAAAAAAGTGCTGTCCAGAGTACTGAACCAAAAAAAGCTTAGATGCCTTCTTTTTCAAATAAAGATGGCAAGAGAACGAATAAATATTGATAATTGGAGTAAATTAGAAAGTTGCTTAAAATTGCATGCTCTATCTGAATCACGAAAGAAAAAATTTGGGTTCAGTGTCCCTTTAAATACCTTTCCCACTTACCCCATCCCCCAGTCATTCTTTGCTTTTCGTCACAGGAGGATGGCAGAGAAGTGTCAGAAGATTTCGGGGTAGTTCCTTAGGGAGGGTATCTGCCCTTCAATATAAGACTGGAGTTTTAAGTAGTCTTGTCAGCTTCTCAGTGAGAGCATTGACGAAAGTTAGAGTCTGGAGATGCAGGGAGATTCTTTCTGCAAACCCATCCAGACTGCCTGCTAACAGCTCTTAAGCAATCAGTGTTGACGAGTTTCACTGCCTGCTTGTGTTCTCACTCAAGTCAATGTCAGGAGCGATGCTACAAGACTGTCACACTTGAGAGGCTGTGTTTCTGTTCCACAGCATGGATTCTGGTAAGATCGTTTACATTTTTTACATGTGTTGAAAACGCTAGAAGAGAGGTTCACAGTGTGGCTTCTTTTATCTTAATAGAATTGTGGGTTAATATCTCCTTATTGAACAGTGGGGATTAATCAAATGTGATGCTTTGATTTTATGCTGCTTTATGTGTGAGATTTTATTGGGCTCATAGGCTGTTTGTTATGTGGCTGGAACGCACAGGTTTTTACTTTGAGTGCTTTCCTGACCGAGCTGGCTGTCGAAGAAGACGCTATTTCTCTGTATTGTCTGGGTCTAGGAGGCGATGAGTGCCCCAGCCATTGGGAGTATAAAGGTGCCGTTTTTGAGAAATAAAGTTTGTTTATTTTCTGTGTCCTGCTGTTATTAGCTTAAGCTATGGAGGATTCTGATATATTAAAGGGTACTCCCTCTATTCCAAATAGTAATACCTGTTTATATTGTGAGGAGGCTTTGGTATGCCCGCCCTCTCAGTTATGTTCCACATGCCTTGACAACGTTGTTCAGTCAAAGAAGGTTAACCCTTTTAGTACCACTGAGCTGTCCACCTCTGAGGACTCGCCGTCCCATGAGGTACATACCCTACATTCATCTCCCTATACACACTCAACTTCCTGTAGCACGCTTAATCCTCCATCTGGAGGGGGCCTTTTAAGTGGTGTCTGCGGCTTTCAGGGCTTTACCTCGCCCTGCTTAACGCAATCGAAAGGTTAAACATAGCTCTCCTGCCCGGGGTCGTCATGTCATTTATTGGATTTCACTGCTCTGTCTCAGTTATCAGTGGATGACTTGCATTCTAAGGCTTCAGAGGATGAACTTTCTGGGACGGAGTCTGCTGCCTCTAAGCCTCCTGCTGTGGAGGAACCAGCCTTTAGATTTAAGATTGAACACTTACGTTTTCTTCTAAAGGAAGTCCTGTCTACATTAGAGATTCCAGAGGCCAAGCTGCCTGATGATCCTTTGATTCCCAAATAAGACGGAGTTTACAAGGACAGGGTAGTGTCTTTAACTTTTTCATGTGCTTGTAAAGATGGCGAACATGGTTAAGAACGAATGGGACAGAATTTGATCTTCCTTTTCACCTTAGTCTTCCTTTAAAAAATGATTCCCGGACTCTCAATTGCAATTGTGGGGTTCCGTCCCTAAGGTGGATGGTTTTATCTCCACGCTTGCCAAACGCACTACTATGCCGCTTGAGGATAGCTCGTCATTCAGAGAGCTGATGGATAAAAAGATGGAAACTCTTCTAAGAAAGATGTTTCAACATACAGGATATTTGTTTCAACCGGCAGCGGGTGTTGCTGCGGTTGCTAGGGAAGCTACCTACTGGTGCGACTCTTTATCGGATTTAATCGAGGTGGAGGGTGTCTTCCTTCTACAAGATAAAAAGATCAAGTCTAAGGGACAAGTTTCTAATTTTCATTCCTTTTGTTCTGTAAATCACAACGTCAGCAGTCCTCCGCTAAGCCCGAGCAAACCAAGAGTGCTTGGAAGCCGACTCAGTCCTGGAATAAGTCCAAGCAGAGCAAGAAACCCGCCGAGACTAAATCGGCATGAAGGGGCGGCCCCTGATCCGGCTCTGGATCGTGTAGGGAGCAGACTGTCACTCTTTTCAGACGCTTGGTTCAGCGATGTGCAGGATCCATGGGTCCTGGAGGTCATAGCTCAGTGATACAAGTTAGGTTTCAGGTCTCATCCACCCATGGGTCTTCCAGACCAGAAAAGAGGGAAGCCTTTCTGGGGTGCGTGCGGAATCTGTCCTCCTTAGGAGTTATTGTCCCGTGCCTATTGCAGAAAGAGGTTTGGGATAACTATTCAAACCTTTTCGTTGTCCCAAAGAAGGATTGAACTTTCCTTCCGATTCTGGATCTAAAGTGCTTAAACAAATTTCTAAATGTCCCCTCGTTTAAGATAAGGTCCATCCTTCCCTTAGTTCTGGAAGGACAGTTCATGACCACTATAGATCTGAAGGATGCTTACCTTCACGTTCCAATCCACAAGGACCACTTCCAGTTCCTAAGGTTTGCGTTCCTGGACCAGCACTTCCAGTTCATTGCACTTCCGTTTTGTCTAGCTACTGCTCCAAGAATATTTACAAAGGTTCTAGGGGCTCTTCTAGCCATTGCCAGAACCCAGGGTATAGCAGTACTTAGACGATATTCTGGTGCAAGCACCATCTTTTCGTCTGGTGGAAGATCATTTGGAATCTCGCCTCTTCGGTCTCATGGATGGAAGATAAACCTAGAAAAGAGTTCTTATACTAAGCACCAGAGTGGAATTCCTGGGTACTATAATAGACTCCATATACATGAGGATATTTCTAACAGACCAGAGACGTTGCAAGCTAGCATTGGCATGTCTTGCCCTCCGGACCTCCTTAAGGCCCTCTGTGGTTCAGTGTATGGAGTTGATTGGTTTCATGGTGTCCAGCATGGACATCATTCCCTTTGCCAGGTTCCGTCTCAGATCGTTAGAACTGTGCATGCTGAGGCAGTGGAACGACAATCAGTCGGATCTGTCTCAACACATTTCTCTGGACAACTGGTAGAGAGAATCACTGTCTTGGTGGTGGCTCTGTCCAGATCATCTGTCCCGAGGGACATCCTTCTTAAGACCATCCTGGGAGATTGTGACTATGGACGCAAGTCTATCAGGATGGGGAGCTGTTTGGGGTGCAAAAAAGGCGCAAGGCTTGTGGACTGAGGAGTAATGCTCCCTCCCGATCAACATTCTGGAACTTCGGGCAATCCTCAGTGCTCTGAAGGCTTGGCCCCTTCTGGGTTCGTCAGAGTTTATCAGATTCCAATCGGACAATATAACTTTGGTGGCTTATATCAACTATCAGCGTGGAGCGATAAGCTCCCTTGCAATGAGGGAAGTATCTCGGATTCTGGAGTGGGCGGATGCCCAAAGCTGTTTGCTGTCAGCCATCCACATTCCGGGTGTGGACAACTGAGAAGCGGATTTTCTCAACAGACCATCCTTTCATCCGGGGGAATAGTCTCTCCATCACAAAGTGTTTGCTGAGATAAGCAAGAGGTGGGGGACGCCGGAGATAGATCTCATGACGTCCCTTCTCAATACCAAGCTACCCAGATATGGGTTGAGGTCCAGGGATCCTCATGCAGAGCTAATAGATGCATTAGCAGTGCCTTGGGGGTTCAGTCTAATTTACCTTTCTTTCATGTAATTAGCAAGAGTCCATGAGCTAGTGACGTATGGGATATACATTCCTACCAGGAGGGGCAAAGTTTCCCAAACCTCAAAATGCCTATAAATACACCCCTCACCACACCCACAATTCAGTTTTACAAACTTTGCCTCCGATGGAGGTGGTGAAGTAAGTTTGTGCTAGATTCTACGTTGATATGCGCTCCGCAGCAAGTTGGAGCCCGGTTTTCCTCTCAGCGTGCAGTGAATGTCAGAGGGATGTGAGGAGAGTATTGCCTATTTGAATGCAGTGATCTCCTTCTACGGGGTCTATTTCATAGGTTCTCTGTTATCGGTCGTAGAGATTCATCTCTTACCTCCCTTTTCAGATCGACGATATACTCTTATATATACCATTACCTCTGCTGATTCTCGTTTCAGTACTGGTTTGGCTATCTGCTATATGTAGATGAGTGTCCTGGGGTAAGTAAGTCTTATTTTCTGTGACACTCCTAGCTATGGTTGGGCACTTTGTTTATAAAGTTCTAAATATATGTATTCAAACATTTATTTGCCTTGACTCAGAATGTTCAACTTTCCTTATTTTCAGACAGTCAGTTTCATATTTGGGATAATGCATTTTAATTTAACATTTTTCTTACCTTAAAATTTGACTTTTTCCCTGTGGGCTGTTAGGCTCGCGGGGGCTGAAAATGCTTCATTTTATTGCGTCATTCTTGGCGCGGACTTTTTTGGCGCAAAAATTCTATTTCCGTTTCCGGCGTCATACGTGTCGCCGGAAGTTGCGTCATTTTTTGACGTTATTTTGCGCCAAAAATGTCGGCGTTCCGGACGTGGCGTCATTTTTGGCGCCAGAAAGCATTTAGGCGCCAAATAATGTGGGCGTCTTATTTGACGCGAAAAAATATGGGCGTCACTTTTGTCTCCACATTATTTAAGTCTCATTTTTCTCCAACATAGGTGTGTCCGGTCCACGGCGTCATCCTTACTTGTGGGATATTCTCTTCCCCAACAGGAAATGGCAAAGAGCCCAGCAAAGCTGGTCACATGATCCCTCCTAGGCTCCGCCTACCCCAGTCATTCTCTTTGCCGTTGTACAGGCAACATCTCCACGGAGATGGCTTAGAGTTTTTTAGTGTTTAACTGTAGTTTTTCATTATTCAATCAAGAGTTTGTTATTTTCAAATAGTGCTGGTATGTACTATTTACTCAGAAACAGAAAAGAGATGAAGAGTTCTGTTTGTATGAGGAAAATGATTTTAGCAACCGTAACTAAAATCCATGGCTGTTCCACACAGGACTGTTGAGAGCAATTAACTTCAGTTGGGGGAACAGTGTGCAGTCTCTTGCTGCTTGAGGTATGACACATTCTAACAAGACGATGTAATGCTGGAAGCTGTCATTTTCCCTATGGGATCCGGTAAGCCATGTTTATTACGATCGTAAATAAGGGCTTCACAAGGGCTTATTTAGACTGTAGACTTTTTTGGGCTAAATCGATTCATTATTAACACATATTTAGCCTTGAGGAATCATTTTATTTGGGTATTTTGATATAATAATATCGGCAGGCACTGTATTAGACACCTTATTTCTTAGGGGCTTTCCCAAAGCATAAGCAGAGTCTCATTTTCGCGCCGGTGTGGCGCACTTGTTTTTGAGAGGCATGGCATGCAGTCGCATGTGAGAGGAGCTCTGATACTTAGAAAAGACTTCTGAAGGCGTCATTTGGTATCGTATTCCCCTTTGGGTTTGGTTGGGTCTCAGCAAAGCAGATACCTGGGACTGTAAAGGGGTTAAAGCTTAAAACGGCTCCGGTTCCGTTATTTTAAGGGTTAAAGCTTCCAAATTTGGTGTGCAATATTTTTAAGGTTTTATGACACTGTGGTGAAAATTTGGTGAATTTTGAACAATTCCTTCATGTTTTTTCGCAATTGCAGTAATAAAGTGTGTTCAGTTTAAAATTTAAAGTGACAGTAACGGTTTTATTTTAAAACGTTTTTTGTACTTTCTTATCAAGTTTATGCCTGTTTAACATGTCTGAACTACCAGATAGACTGTGTTCTGAATGTGGGGAAGCCAGAATTCCTATTCATTTAAATAAATGTGATTTATGTGATAATGACAATGATGCCCAAGATGATTCCTCAAGTGAGGGGAGTAAGCATGGTACTGCATCATTCCCTCCTTCGTCTACACGAGTCTTGCCCACTCAGGAGGCCCCTAGTACATCTAGTGCGCCAATACTCCTTACTATGCAACAATTAACGGCTGTAATGGATAATTCTGTCAAAAACATTTTAGCCAAAATGAACCCTTGTCAGCGTAAGCGTGGCTGCTCTGTTTTAGTTACTGAAGAGCATGACGACGCTGATATTAATATCTCTGAAGGGCCCCTAACCCAATCTGAGGGAGCCAGGGAGGTTTTGTCTGAGGGAGAAATTACTGATTTAGGGAACATTTCTCAGCAGGCTGAATCTGATGTGATTACATTTAAATTTAAGTTGGAACATCTCCGCATTTTGCTTAAGGAGGTATTATCCACTCTGGATGATTGTGAAAATTTGGTCATCCCAGAGAAACTATGTAAAATGGACAAGTTCATAGAGGTGCCGGGGCTCCCAGAAGCTTTTCCTATACCCAAGCGGGTGGCGGACATTGTTAACAAAGAATGGGAAAGGCCCGGTATTCCTTTCGTCCCTCCCCCCATATTTAAAAAATTGTTTCCTATGGTCGACCCCAGAAAGGACTTATGGCAGTCAGTCCCCAAGGTCGAGGGAGCGGTTTCTACTTTAAACAAACGCACCACTATACCCATAGAGGATAGTTGTGCTTTCAAAGATCCTATGGATAAAAAATTAGAAGGTTTGCTCAAAAAGATGTTTGTTCAGCAGGGTTACCTTCTACAACCCATTTCATGCATTGTCCCTGTCACTACAGCTGCATATTTCTGGTTTGATGAACTGATAAAGGTGCTCGATAGTGATTCTCCTCCTTATGAGGAGATTATGGACAGAATCAATGCTCTCAAATTGGCTAATGCTTTCACTCTAGACGCCACTTTGCAATTGGCTAGGTTAGCGGCTAAGAATTCTGGGTTTGCTATTGTGGCGCGCAGAGCGCTTTGGTTGAAATCTTGGTCGGCTGATGCGTCTTCCAAGAACAAGCTACTAAACATTCCTTTCAAGGGGAAAACGCTGTTTGGTCCCGACTTGAAAGAGATTATCTCTGATATCACTGGGGGTAAGGGCCACGCCCTTCCTCAGGATCGGCCTTTCAAGGCAAAAAATAGACCTAATTTTCGTCCCTTTCGTAAAAACGGACCAGCCCAAAGTGCTACGTCCTCTAAGCAAGAGGGTAATACTTCTCAGGCCAAGCCAGCTTGGAGACCAATGCAAGGCTGGAACAAGGGAAAGCAGGCCAAGAAACCTGCCACTGCTACCAAGACAGCATGAAATATTGGCCCCCGATCCGGGACCGGATCTGGTGGGGGGCAGACTCTCTCTCTTCGCTCAGGCTTGGGCAAGAGATGTTCTGGATCCTTGGGCGCTAGAAATAGTCTCCCAGGGTTATCTTCTGGAATTCAAGGGACTTCCCCCAAGGGGGAGGTTCCACAGGTCTCAGTTGTCTTCAGACCACATAAAAAGACAGGCGTTCTTACATTGTGTAGAAGACCTGTTAAAAATGGGAGTGATTCATCCTGTTCCATTAAGAGAACAAGGGATGGGGTTCTACTCCAACCTGTTCATAGTTCCCAAAAAAGAGGGAACGTTCAGACCAATCTTAGATCTCAAGATCTTAAACAAATTTCTCAAGGTCCCATCGTTCAAGATGGAAACCATTCGAACTATCCTTCCTTCCATCCAGGAAGGTCAATTCATGACCACGGTGGATTTAAAGGATGCGTATCTACATATTCCTATCCACAAGGAACATCATCGGTTCCTAAGGTTTGCATTCCTGGACAAACATTACCAGTTTGTGGCGCTTCCTTTCGGATTAGCCACTGCTCCAAGGATTTTCACAAAGGTACTAGGGTCCCTTCTAGTGGTGCTACGACCAAGGGGCATTGCAGTAGTACCCTACCTGGACGACATTCTGATTCAAGCGTCGTCCCTTCCTCGAGCAAAGGCTCACACGGACATCGTCCTGGCCTTTCTCAGATCTCACGGCTGGAAAGTGAACGTGGAAAAGAGTTCTCTATCCCCGTCAACAAGGGTTCCCTTCTTGGGAACAATTATAGACTCCTCAGAAATGAGGATTTTTCTAACAGAGGCCAGAAAAACAAAACTTCTGGACTCTTGTCGGATAATTCATTCCGTTCCTCTTCCTTCCGTAGCTCAGTGCATGGAAGTGATCGGGTTGATGGTAGCGGCAATGGACATAGTTCCTTTTGCGCGCATTCATCTAAGACCATTACAACTGTGCATGCTCAGTCAGTGGAATGGGGACTATACAGACTTGTCTCCGAAGATACAAGTAAATCAGAGGACCAGAGACTCACTCCGTTGGTGGCTGTCCCCGGACAACCTGTCACAAGGGATGACATTCCGCAGACCAGAGTGGGTCATTGTCACGACCGACTCCAGTCTGATGGGCTGGGGCGCGGTCTGGGGATCCCTGAAAGCTCAGGGTCTTTGGTCTCGGGAAGAATCTCTTCTACCGATAAATATTCTGGAACTGAGAGCGATATTCAATGCTCTCAAGGCTTGGCCTCAGCTAGCGAGGACCAAGTTCATACGGTTTCAATCAGACAACATGACGACTGTTGCGTACATCAACCATCAGGGGGGAACAAGGAGTTCCCTAGCGATGGAAGAAGTGACCAAGATTATTCTATGGGCGGAGTCTCACTCCTGCCACCTGTCTGCTATCCACATCCCGGGAGTGGAAAATTGGGAAGCGGATTTTCTGAGTCGTCAGACATTGCATCCGGGGGAGTGGGAACTCCATCCGGAAATCTTTGCCCAAGTCACTCAGCTGTGGGGCATTCCAGACATGGATCTAATGGCCTCTCGTCAGAACTTCAAAGTTCCCTGTTACGGGTCCAGATCCAGGGATCCCAAGGCGGCTCTAGTGGATGCACTAGTAGCACCTTGGACCTTCAAACTAGCTTATGTGTTCCCGCCGTTTCCTCTCATCCCCAGGCTGGTAGCCAGGATCAATCAGGAGAGGGCGTCGGTGATATTGATAGCTCCTGCGTGGCCACGCAGGACTTGGTATGCAGATCTGTTGAATATGTCATCGGCTCCACCTTGGAAGCTACCTTTGAGACGAGACCTTCTTGTTCAGGGTCCGTTCGAACATCCGAATCTGGTTTCACTCCAGCTGACTGCCTGGAGATTGAACGCTTGATTTTATCGAAGCGAGGTTTCTCAGATTCTGTTATCGATACTCTTGTTCAGGCCAGAAAGCCTGTAACTAGAAAGATTTACCACAAAATTTGGAAAAAATATATCTGTTGGTGTGAATCTAAAGGATTCCCTTGGGACAAGGTTAAGATTCCTAGAATTCTATCCTTCCTTCAAGAAGGATTGGAAAAAGGATTATCGGCAAGTTCCCTGAAGGGACAGATTTCTGCCTTGTCGGTGTTACTTCACAAAAAGCTGGCAGCTGTGCCAGATGTTCAGGCCTTTGTTCAGGCTCTGGTTAGAATTAAGCCTGTTTACAAACCCTTGACTCCTCCTTGGAGTCTCAATTTAGTTCTTTCGGTTCTTCAGGGGGTTCCGTTTGAACCCTTACATTCCGTTGATATTAAGTTATTATCTTGGAAAGTTTTGTTTTTAGTTGCAATTTCTTCTGCTAGAAGAGTTTCAGAATTATCTGCTCTGCAGTGTTCCCCTCCTTATCTGGTGTTCCATGCAGATAAGGTGGTTTTACGTACTAAACCTGGTTTTCTTCCAAAAGTTGTTTCTAACAAAAACATTAACCAGGAGATTATCGTACCTTCTCTGTGTCCGAAACCAGTTTCAAAGAAGGAACGTTTGTTGCACAATTTGGATGTTGTTCGCGCTCTAAAATTCTATTTAGATGCTACGAAGGATTTTAGACAAACATCTTCCTTGTTTGTTGTTTACTCAGGTAAAAGGAGAGGTCAAAAAGCTACTTCTACCTCTCTCTCTTTTTGGATTAAAAGCATCATCAGATTGGCTTATGAGACTGCCGGACGGCAGCCTCCCGAAAGAATCACAGCTCATTCCACTAGGGCTGTGGCTTCCACATGGGCCTTCAAGAACGAGGCTTCTGTTGATCAGATATGTAGGGCAGCGACTTGGTCTTCACTGCACACTTTTACCAAATTTTACAAGTTTGATACTTTTGCTTCTTCTGAGGCTATTTTTGGGAGAAAGGTTTTGCAAGCCGTGGTGCCTTCCATTTAGGTGACCTGATTTGCTCCCTCCCTTCATCCGTGTCCTAAAGCTTTGGTATTGGTTCCCACAAGTAAGGATGACGCCGTGGACCGGACACACCTATGTTGGAGAAAACAGAATTTATGTTTACCTGATAAATTTCTTTCTCCAACGGTGTGTCCGGTCCACGGCCCGCCCTGGTTTTTTTAATCAGGTCTGATAATTTATTTTCTTTAACTACAGTCACCACGGTACCATATGGTTTCTCCTATGCAAATATTCCTCCTTAACGTCGGTCGAATGACTGGGGTAGGCGGAGCCTAGGAGGGATCATGTGACCAGCTTTGCTGGGCTCTTTGCCATTTCCTGTTGGGGAAGAGAATATCCCACAAGTAAGGATGACGCCGTGGACCGGACACACCGTTGGAGAAAGAAATTTATCAGGTAAACATAAATTCTGTTTTTATTGCTTCTGATTGCTAGAAGCTTGTTCTTTGGCATTTTTTCCCATTCCTGAAACTGTCATTTAAGGAATTTGATCAATTTTGCTTTATATATATATGTTGTTTTTTCTCTTACATATTGCAAGATGTCTCACGTTGCATCTGAGTCAGAAGATACTACAGGAAAATCGCTGTCAAGTGCTGAATCTACCAAAGCTAAGTGTATCTGCTGTAAACTTTTGGTAGCTATTCCTCCAGCTGTTTGTATTGATTGTCATGACAAACTTGTTAAAGCAGATAATATTTCCTTTAGTAAAGTACCATTGCCTGTTGCAGTTCCTTCAACATCTAAGGTGCAGAATGTTCCTGATAATATAAGAGATTTTGTTTCTGAATCCATAAAGAAGGCTATGTCTGTTATTTCTCCTTCTAGTAAACGTAAAAAATCTTTTAAAACTTCTCTCCCTACAGATGAATTTTTAAATGAACATCATCATTCTGATTCTGATGATTCCTCTGGTTCAGAGGATTCTGTCTCAGAGGTTGATGCTGATAAATCTTCATATTTATTTAAAATGGAATTTATTCGTTCTTTACTTAAAGAAGTACTAATTGCTTTAGAAATAGAGGATTCTGGTCCTCTTGATACTAATTCTAAACGTTTAGTTAAGGTATTTAAAGCTCCTGTGGTTATTCCAGACGTTTTTCCTGTTCCTAATGCTATTTCTGCAGTAATTTCCAAAGAATGGGATAATTTGGGTAATTCATTTACTCCTTCTAAACGTTTTAAGCAATTATATCCTGTGCCGTCTGACAGATTAGAATTTTGGGACAAGATCCCTAAAGTTGATGGGGCTATTTCTACCCTTGCTAAACGTACTACTATTCCTACGTCAGATGGTACTTCGTTTAAGGATCCTCTAGATAGGAAAATTGAATCCTTTCTAAGAAAAGCTTATCTGTGTTCAGGTAATCTTCTTAGACCTGCTATATCTTTGGCTGATGTTGCTGCAGCTTCAACTTTTTGGTTGGAAACTTTAGCGCAACAAGTAACACATCGTGATTCTCATGATATTATTATTCTTCTTCAGCATGCTAATAATTTTATCTGTGATGCCATTTTTGATATTATCAGAGTTGATGTCAGGTTTATGTGTCTAGCTATTTTAGCTAGAAGAGCTTTATGGCTTAAAACTTGGAATGCTGATATGGCTTCTAAATCAACTTTACTTTCCATTTCTTTCCAGGGTAACAAATTATTTGGTTCTCAGTTGGATTCCATTATTTCAACTGTTACTGGTGGGAAAGGAACTTTTTTACCACAGGATAAAAAATCTAAAGGTAAAAACAGGGCTAATAATCGTTTTCGTTCCTTTCGTTTCAACAAAGAACAAAAGCCTGATCCTTCATCCTCAGGAGCAGTTTCAGTTTGGAGACCATCTCCAGTCTGGAATAAATCCAAGCCAGCTAGAAAGGCAAAGCCTGCTTCTAAGTCCACATGAAGGTGCGGCCCTCATTCCAGCTCAGCTTGTAGGGGGCAGGTTACGTTTTTTCAAGGGAATTTGGATCAATTCTGTTCACAATATTTGGATTCAGAGCATTGTTTCAGAAGGGTACAGAATTGGTTTCAAGTTGAGACCTCCTGCAAAGAGATTTTTTCTTTCCTGTGTCCCAGTAAATCCAGTAAAAGCTCAAGCATTTCTGAAATGTGTTTCAGATCTAGAGTTGACTGGAGTAATTATGCCAGTTCCAGTTCCGGAACAGGGGATGGGGTTTTATTCAAATCTCTTCATTGTACCAAAGAAGGAGAATTCTTTCAGACCAGTTCTGGATCTAAAAATATTGAATCGTTATGTAAGGATACCAACCTTCAAGATGGTAACTGTAAGGACTATCTTACCTTTTGTTCAGCAAGGGAATTATATGTCCACAATAGATTTACAGGATGCATATCTGCATATTCCGATTCATCCAGATCATTATCAGTTCCTGAGATTCTCGTTTCTGGACAAGCATTACCAATTTGTGGCTCTGCCGTTTGGCCTAGCTACAGCTCCAAGAATTTTTACAAAGGTTCTCGGTGCCCTGCTTTCTGTAATCAGAGAACAGGGTATTGTGGTAAAGTTCATTGATTCCTCAGACAAGGGTAACCTTTTTAGGTTTCCAGATAGATTCAGTGTCCATGACTCTGTCTTTGACAGACAAGAGACGTCTAAAATTGATATCAGCTTGTCGAAACCTTCAGTCTCAATCATTCCCTTCGGTAGCCTTATGCATGGAAATTCTAGGTCTTATGACTGCTGCATCGGACGCGATCCCCTTTGCTCGTTTTCACATGCGACCTCTTCAGCTCTGTATGCTGAAGCAATGGTGCAAGGATTACACGAAGATATCTCAATTAATATCTTTAAAACCGATTGTTCGACACTCTCTAACATGGTGGACAGATCACCATCGTTTAATTCAGGGGGCTTCTTTTGTGCTTCCGACCTGGACTGTAATTTCAACAGATGCAAGTCTCACAGGTTGGGGAGCTGTGTGGGGATCTCTGACGGCACAAGGAGTTTGGGAATCTCAGGAGGTGAGATTACCGATCAATATTTTGGAACTCCGTGCAATTTTCAGAGCTCTTCAGTTTTGGCCTCTTCTGAAGAGAGAATCGTTCATTTGTTTTCAGACAGACAATGTCACAACTGTGGCATACATCAATCATCAAGGAGGGACTCACAGTCCTCTGGCTATGAAAGAAGTATCTCGAATTTTGGTTTGGGCGGAATCCAGCTCCTGTCTAATCTCTGCGGTTCATATCCCAGGTGTAGACAATTGGGAAGCGGATTATCTCAGTCGCCAAACGTTGCATCCGGGCGAATGGTCTCTTCACCCAGAGGTATTTCTTCAGATTGTTCAAATGTGGGAATTTCCAGAAATAGATCTGATGGCGTCCCATCTAAACAAGAAACTTCCCAGGTATCTGTCCAGATCCCGGGATCCTCAGGCGGAGGCAGTGGATGCATTATCACTTCCTTGGAAGTATCATCCTGCCTATATCTTTCCGCCTCTAGTTCTTCTTCCAAGAGTAATCTCCAAGATTCTGAAGGAATGCTCGTTTGTTCTGCTGGTAGCTCCGGCATGGCCTCACAGGTTTTGGTATGCGGATCTTGTCCGGATGGCCTCTTGCCAACCGTGGACTCTTAAGACCAGACCTTCTGGCACAAGGTCCTTTTTTCCATCAGGATCTGAAATCCTTAAATTTAAAGGTATGGAGATTGAACGCTTGATTCTTGGTCAAAGAGGTTTCTCTGACTCTGTGATTAATACTATGTTACAGGCTCGTAAATCTGCATCTCGAGAGATATATTATAGAGTCTGGAAGACTTATATTTCTTGGTGTCTTTCTCATCATTTTTCCTGGCATTCTTTTAGAATACCGAGAATTTTACAGTTTCTTCAGGATGGTTTAGATAAGGGTTTGTCCGCAAGTTCTTTGAAAGGACAAATCTCTGCTCTTTCTGTTCTTTTTCACAGAAAGATTGCTATTCTTCCTGATATTCATTGTTTTGTACAAGCTTTGGTTCGTATAAAACCTGTCATTAAGTCAATTTCTCCTCCTTGGAGTTTGAATTTGGTTCTGGGAGCTCTTCAAGCTCCTCCGTTTGAACCTATGCATTCATTGGACATTAAATTACTTTCTTGGAAAGTTTTGTTCCTTTTGGCCATCTCTTCTGCCAGAAGAGTTTCTGAATTATCTGCTCTTTCTTGTGAGTCTCCTTTTCTGATTTTTCATCAGGATAAGGCGGTGTTGCGAACTTCTTTTGAATTTTTACCTAAAGTTGTGAATTCCAACAACATTAGTAGAGAAATTGTGGTTCCTTCATTATGTCCTAATCCTAAGAATTCTAAGGAGAAATCGTTGCATTCTTTGGATGTTGTTAGAGCTTTGAAATATTATGTTGAAGCTACGAAATCTTTTCGTAAGACTTCTAGTCTATTTGTTATCTTTTCCGGTTCTAGAAAAGGCCAGAAAGCTTCTGCCATTTCTTTGGCATCTTGGTTGAAATCTTTAATTCATCTTGCCTATGTTGAGTCGGGTAAAACTCTGCCTCAGAGAATTACAGCTCATTCTACTAGGTCAGTTTCTACTTCCTGGGCGTTTAGGAATGAAGCTTCGGTTGACCAGATCTGCAAAGCAGCAACTTGGTCCTCTTTGCATACTTTTACTAAATTCTATCATTTTGATGTATTTTCTTCTTCTGAAGCAGTTTTTGGTAGAAAAGTACTTCAGGCAGCGGTTTCAGTTTGAATCTTCTGCTTATGTTTTTCGTTAAACTTTATTTTGGGTGTGGATTATTTTCAGCAGGAATTGGCTGTCTTTATTTTATCCCTCCCTCTCTAGTGACTCTTGTGTGGAAAGATCCACTTCTTGGGTAGTCATTATCCCATACGTCACTAGCTCATGGACTCTTGCTAATTACATGAAAGAAAACATAATTTATGTAAGAACTTACCTGATAAATTCATTTCTTTCATATTAGCAAGAGTCCATGAGGCCCGCCCTTTTTTTGTGGTGGTTATGATTTTGTATAAAGCACAATTATTCCAATTCCTTATTTTATATGCTTTCGCACTTTTTTATCACCCCACTTCTTGGCTATTCGTTAAACTGAATTGTGGGTGTGGTGAGGGGTGTATTTATAGGCATTTTGAGGTTTGGGAAACTTTGCCCCTCCTGGTAGGAATGTATATCCCATACGTCACTAGCTCATGGACTCTTGCTAATATGAAAGAAATGAATTTATCAGGTAAGTTCTTACATAAATTATGTTTTTCCCGCCGTTACTCCTTCCTCGTGTAGTGGCCCGCATCAAGCAGGAGCAGGCATCAGTGATACTGATTGCTCCATCCTGGCCGCAAAGGATGTGGTTCTCGGATCTAGTGAGGGTGTCATCATCTCCTCTGTGGAAGTTACCTTGTCACAGGGATCTGCTGGAACAAGGTCCTTTTGTTCATCAAAGTCTAGATTCTCTGAGCTGACTGCGTGGAGATTGAACGCTTAGTCCTAGAGAGGTTTTTATGACAGAGTTATGGATGCTCTCATTCAAGCTCGTAAATCGGTTACTCGTCGCATCTATCATAAGTTGTGGAGAACCTACTTATTCTTGTGTGAAGAGCGTGGATTTTCCTGGCATAAAGTTAAGGTTGCCAGGATCCTATCGTTTCTCCAGGATGGACTGGAGAAGGGCCTTTCTGCCAGTTCCCTGAGGGGACAGATTTCGGCCCTGTCTGTTTTACTGCACAAGAGGCCCGCAGAGCTTTCAGATGTACAGTCCTTTAAAACTCTGACTAGGATCAGACCTGTGTTAAGATCTAATGCTCCTCCTTGGAGTCTAAATTTTGTTCTTAAGGTTTTGCAATGGGCTCCGTTTAAGCCTATGCATGAAGTTGACATTAAATTGTTGTCCTGGAAGGTTCTTTTTCTACGGGCTATTGCTTCTGCGCGCAGAGTATCTGAGATTGCTGCCTTGCAATGTGAGCCTCCTTATCGGGTGTTCCATTCTGATAAGGCTGTTGTGTCAGACCGCAACATCTATCAAGAGATTGTGGTTCCTTCCTTGTGTACCAATCCTCCTCTTTCGAAGGAACGTTTGCTTCATAATTTGGACGTGGTTCGCACCTTGAAGTTCTATCTTCAGGCTACTAAGGATTTTAGACAAACTTCTTCTTTGTTTGTTGTCTATTCTGGGAAGCGTAAGGGTCAGAAGGTCTCTTCAACATCCTTATCTTTTTGGTTAAGGAGTGTTATCTGCTTAGCTCATGAGACATTGAGACATAAACCTCCTCAGAGGATTACGGCTCATTCTACTAAAGCAGTGGTTTCCTCTTGGGCCTTTGAGAACGAGGCCTCTATGGATCAGATTTGTAAGGTGGCTACCTGGCCCACCTTACATACTTTTTCTAAATTTTACACGTTTGATGTTTTTGCTTTGGCTGAAGCAGCTTTCGGGAGAAAGGTTTTGCAGGCTGTGGTGTCCTCAGATTAGGGTCTGTCTCTCTTTTTGTCCCTCCCGTTATTATTCAGTGTCCTTTAGAGCTTGGGTATAGTTTTCCCAACAGTAAGGAATGATGCCGTGGACTCTCCTTTATATTAAGAAGAAAAACATAATTTATGCTTACCAGATAATTTAATTTCCTTCTGTATAAGAAGAGTCCACGGCCCCCGCCCGTGTTCTCCGATGGGCGGCCCTCTAAATTATATTTTTCTTCTGGCACCATTTATACCCTGATATTTCTCCTACTGTTTCTTGTTCCCTCGGTAGAATGACTGGTGGAAGTGCGAGAGGTATTTAAGCCTTTGCCTAGGGTATCTTTGCCTCCTCCTGGTGGCCAGGTTCAGTATTTCCCAACAGTAAGGAATGATGCTGTGGACTCTCCTTATACAGAAGGAAATGAAATTATCTGGTAAGCATAATTTATGTTTTTGCAGTTATATGTTAAAGCCAAATGAAGAAAGATGTGTAGCATGGTTAGCCTTTTAAAAAAATCAGTAGGGTGCATTTGCAGCTCTAAGAATGAGAAAATCCAAAATTTTCAGTGCTATAAAATACATGAAAATTGGGCAAAATAAAAAATAATGAAATTTCAACGTTGTTTTACTGTGGATGAGTAAACATTTTATATAAACATCTGAAGATGTGTACTGTCTTAAAGGACACTAAACCCAATTTTTTTCTTTCATGATTCAGATAGAGCATGCAATTTGAAACAACTTTGTTATTTTTTTTGTTCACTTGTTATCTTTATTTAAAAAGTAGGAATGTGATGCATAGGAGCCGGCCCATTTTTGGTTGAGAACCTGGGTTATGCTTGCTTATTGGTGGGTAAATATAAGCCTCCAGTAAGCAAGCGCTAGCTATGGTGCTGAACCTAAATTGGGCTGGTTGCTAAGATTTACATTCCTGCTTTTAAAATAATGATAGCAAGAGAACGAAGAAAAAACATAATTTATGTAAGAACTTAACTGATAAATTCATTTCTTTCATATTAGCAAGAGTCCATGAGCTAGTGACGTATGGGATATACATTCCTACCAGGAGGGGCAAAGTTTCCCAAACCTCAAAATGCCTATAAATACACCCCTCACCACACCCACAAATCAGTTTAACGAATAGCCAAGAAGTGGGGTGATAAGAAAAAAGTGCGAAGCATAAATATAAGGAATTGGAATAATTGTGCTTTATACAAAAAAATCATAACCACCACAAAAAAGGGTGGACCTCATGGACTCTTGCTAATATGAAAGAAATGAATTTATCAGGTAAGTTCTTACATAAATTATGTTTTCTTTCATGTAATTAGCAAGAGTCCATGAGCTAGTGACGTATGGGATAATGACTACCCAAGATGTGGATCTTCCACGCAAGAGTCACTAGAGAGGGAGGGATAAAATAAAGACAGCCAATTCCGCTGAAAAAAATCCACACCCAAAAATAAAGTTTAAATCTTATAAAGAAAAAAACTGAAAATATAAGCAGAAGATTCAAACTGAAACAGCTGCCTGAAGTACTTTTCTACCAAAAACAGCTTCAGAAGAAGAAAACACATCAAAATGGTAGAATTTAGTAAAAGTATGCAAAGAAGACCAAGTTGCTGCTTTGCAAATCTGATCAACCGAAGCTTCATTCCTAAACGCCCAGGAAGTAGAAACTGACCTAGTAGAATGAGCTGTAATCCTTTGAGGCGGAGTTTTACCCGACTCGACATAAGCATGATGAATTAAAGATTTCAACCAAGATGCCAAAGAAATGGCAGAGGCCTTCTGACCTTTCCTAGAACCGGAAAAGATAACAAATAGACTAGAAGTCTTTCGGAAATGTTTAGTACCTTCAACATAATATTTCAAAGCTCTAACTACATCCAAAGAATGCAATGATTTCTCCTTAGAATTCTTAGGATTAGGACATAATGAAGGAACCACAATTTCTCTACTAATGTTGTTAGAATTCACAACCTTAGGTAAAAATTTAAAAGAAGTTCGCAACACCGCCTTATCCTGGTGAAAAATCAGAAAAGGAGACTCACAAGAAAGAGCAGATAATTCAGAAACTCTTCTGGCAGAAGAGATGGCCAAAAGGAACAAAACTTTCCAAGAAAGTAATTTAATGTCCAATGAATGCATAGGTTCAAACGGAGGAGCTTGGAGAGCCCCCAGAACCAAATTCAAACTCCAAGGAGGAGAAATTGACTTAATGACAGGTTTTATACGAACCAAAGCTTGTACAAAACAATGAATATCAGGAAGATTAGCAATCTTTCTGTGAAAAAGAACAGAAAGAGCAGAGATTTGTCCTTTCAAGGAACTTGCAGACAAACCTTTATCCAAACCATCCTGAAGAAACTGTAAAATTCTCGGAATTCTAAAAGAATGCCAGGAAAAATGATGAGAAAGACACCAAGAAATATAAGTCTTCCAGACTCTATAATATATCTCCCTAGATACGGATTTACGAGCCTGTAACATAGTATTAATCACAGAGTCAGAGAAACCTCTTTGACTAAGAATCAAGCGTTCAATCTCCACACCTTTAAATTTAAGGATTTGAGATCCTGATGGAAAAAAGGACCTTGCGACAGAAGGTCTGGTCTTAACAGAAGAGTCCATGGTTGGCAAGAGGCCATCCGGACAAGATCCGCATACCAAAACCTGTGAGGCCATGCTGGAGCTACCAGCAGAACAAACGAGCATTCCTTCAGAATCTTGGAGATTACTCTTGGAAGAAGAACTAGAGGCGGAAAGATATAGGCAGGATGATACTTCCAAGGAAGTGACAATGCATCCACTGCTTCTGCTTGAGGATCCCTGGATCTGGACAGATACCTGGGAAGTTTCTTGTTTAGATGAGAGGCCATCAGATCTATTTCTGGAAGTCCCCACATTTGAACAATCTGAAGAAATACCTCTGGGTGAAGAGACCATTCGCCCGGCTGTAACATTTGGCGACTGAGATAATCCGCTTCCCAATTGTCTATACCTGGGATATGAACCGCAGAAACTAGACAGGAGCTGGATTCCGCCCATACCAGAATTCGAGATACTTCTTTCGTAGCCAGAGGACTGTGAGTCCCTCCTTGATGATTGATGTATTCCACAGTTGTGACATTTTCTGTCTGAAAACAAATGAACGATTCTCTCTTTAGAAGAGGCCATGACTGAAGAGCTCTGAAAATTGCACGGAGTTCCAAAATATTGATCGGTAATCTCACCTCCTGAGATTCCCAAACCCCTTGTGATGTCAGAGACCCCCACACAGCTCCCCAACCTGTAAGACTTGCATCTGTTGAAATTACAGTACAGGTCGGAAGAACAAAAGAAGCCCCCTGAACTAAACGATGGTGATCTGTCCACCACGTCAGAGAGTGTCGTACAATCGGTTTTAAAGATTTTAATTGAGATATCTTTGTGTAATCCCTGCACCACTGGTTCAGCATACAGAGCTGAAGAGGTCGCATGTGAAAACGAGCAAAGGGGATCGCGTCCGATGCAGCAGTCATAAGACCTAGAATTTCCATGCATAAGGCTACCGAAGGGAATGATTGTGACTGAAGGTTTCGACAAGCTGATATCAATTTTAGACGTCTCTTGTCTGTCAAAGACAGAGTCATGGACACTGAATCTATCTGGAAACTTAAAAAGGTTACCCTTGTCTGAGGAATCAATGAACTTTTTGGTAAATTGATCCTCCAACCATGATCTTGAAGAAACAACACAAGTCGATTCGTATGAGATTCTGCTAAATGTGAAGACTGAGCAAGTACCAAGATATCGTCCAAATAAGGAAATACCACAATACCCTGTTCTCTGATTACAGACAGAAGGGCACCGAGAACCTTTGTAAAAATTCTTGGAGCTGTTGCTAGGCCAAACGGTAGAGCCACAAACTGGTAATGCTTGTCTAGGAAAGAGAATCTCAGAAACTGATAGTGATCTGGATGAATCGGAATATGCAGATATGCATCCTGTAAATCTATTGTAGACATATAATGCCCTTGCTGAACAAAAGGCAGGATAATCCTTACAGTTACCATTTTGAATGTTGGTATCCTTACATAACGATTCAATATTTCTCCAACATTGGTGTGTCCGGTCCACGGCGTCATCCTTACTTGTGGGATATTCTCTTCCCCAACAGGAAATGGCAAAGAGTCCTAGCAAAGCTGGTCACATGATCCCTCCTAGGCTCCGCCCACCCCAGTCATTCTCTTTGCCGTTGCACAGGCAACATCTCCACGGAGATGGTTAAGAGTTTTTTGGTGTTTAAATGTAGTTTTTATTCTTCTATCAAGTGTTTATTATTTTAAAATAGTGCTGGTATGTACTATTTACTCTGAAACAGAAAAGGATGAAGATTTCTGTTTGTAAGAGGAAGATGATTTTAGCAGACAGTAACTAAAATCGATTGCTGTTTCCACATAGGACTGTTGAGATGAAGTAACTTCAGTTGGGGGAAACAGTTAGCAGACTTTTCTGCTTAAGGTATGACTAGCCATATTTCTAACAAGACTGTGTAATGCTGGAAGGCTGTAATTTCCCCTCATGGGGACCGGTAAGCCATTTTCTTAGTCAAAAACAAACAGAATAAAGGGCTTATTATGGGCTAAAAAACTGGTAGACATTTTTATGGGCTAAATCAATTGCTTTATTTGTGCATATTATTCAAATTTAGGCTAACAATTGACATTTATAATATTGGGGAACGTTTATAAAACGGCAGGCACTGTATTGGACACCTTTTTCAGTCAGGGGCCCTTTCTAGTCATAGACTGAGCCTCATTTTCGCGCCACTAATGCGCAGTTGTTTTTTGAGAGCAGGGCATGCAGATGCATGTGTGAGGATCTAAGAATCTCTGAAAAAGCTTTTAGAAGGCATCATTTGGTATCGTATTCCCCTCAGGGCTTGGTTGGGTCTTAGCAAAGACTGTATCTGGGACTGTATAGGGGTTAAATTGAAAAACGGCTCCGGTTCCGTTATTTTAAGGGTTAAAGCTCTGAAATTTGGTGTGCAATACTTTTAAGGCTTTAAGACACTGTGGTGAAAATTTGGTAATTTTTGAACAATTCCTTCATACTTTTTCACATATTCAGTAATAAAGTGTTTCTGTTTGAAATTTAAAGTGACAGTAACGGTTTTATTTTAAAACGTTTTTTTGTGCATTGTTGACAAGTTTAAGCCTGTTTAACATGTCTGTACCTTCAAATAAGCTATGTTCTATATGTATGAAAGCCAATGTGTCTCCCCATTTAAATTTATGTGATAATTGTGCCATAGCGTCCAAACAAAGTAAGGACAGTACTGCCACAAATAATGATATTGCCCAAGATGATTCCTCAAATGAGGGGAGTAAACATGATATTTCAGATTCAGGAAAAATTTCTCATCAAGCTGAACCTGATGTTGTGACATTTAAATTTAAATTAGAACATCTCCGCGCACTGCTTAAGGAGGTGTTATCTACTCTGGATGATTGTGACAATTTGGTCATTCCAGAGAAATGATGCAAGAATGACAGGTTCCTAGAGGTTCCGGTGCCCCCCGGCGCTTTTCCTATACCCAAGCGGGTGGCGGACATAGTAAATAAAGAGTGGGAAAAGCCCGGCATACCTTTTGTTCCTCCCCCTATATTTAAGAAATTATTTCCTATGGTCGACCCCAGAAAGGACTTATGGCAGACAGTCCCCAAGGTCGAGGGGGCAGTTTCTACTCTAAACAAACGCACTACTATTCCTATCGAAGATAGTTGTGCTTTCAAAGATCCTATGGATAAAAAATTGGAAGGTTTGCTTAAAAAGATTTTTGTACAGCAAGGCTACCTTCTACAACCAATTTCGTGCATTGTTCCTGTCACTACAGCAGCGTGGTTCTGGTTCGAGGAACTAGAAAAGTCGCTCAGTAGAGAAACTCCATATGAGGAGGTTATGGACAGAGTTCACGCACTTAAATTGGCTAACTCTTTTATTTTAGATGCCGCTTTGCAATTAGCAAAATTAGCGGCGAAAAATTCAGGGTTTGCTATTGTGGCGCGCAGAGCGCTTTGGCTAAAGTCTTGGTCAGCGGATGTGTCACCCAAGACAAAATTACTTAACATTCCTTTCAAAGGTAAAACTTTATTTGGACCTGATTTGAAAGAGATTATTTCAGACATCACTGGGGGAAAGGACCACGCCCTTCCACAGGATAGGTCTTTTAAGGCTAAAAATAAGCCTAATTTTCGTCCTTTTCGCAGAAATGGACCAGCCTCTAATTCTGCATCCTCTAAGCAAGAGGGTAATGCCTCACAACCCAAACCAGCCTGGAAACCAATGCAAGGCTGGAACAAGGGTAAGCAGGCCAAGAAGCCTGCCACTGCTAACAAGACAGCATGAAGGAGTAGCCCCCGATCCGGGACCGGATCTGGTGGAGGGCAGACTCTCTCTCTTTGCTCAGGCTTGGGCAAGAGATGTTCAGGATCCTTGGGCGCTAGAAATAGTTTCTCAAGGTTATCTCCTGGAATTCAAGGAACTACCCCCAAGGGGAAGGTTCCACAAGTCTCACTTAACCTCAAACCAAATAAAGAGACAGGCATTCTTACATTGTGTAGAAGACCTGTTAAAGATGGGAGTGATACACCCAGTTCCAATAAAGGAACAAGGAATGGGATTTTATTCCAATCTGTTCATAGTTCCCAAAAAAGAGGGAACGTTCAGACCAATTTTGGATTTGAAGATCCTAAACAAATTTCTCAGGGTACCATCGTTCAAAATGTAAACTATTCGAACGATTCTACCCACCATCCAGGAAAGTCAATTTATGACTACCGTGGATCTAAAGGATGCGTACCTACATATCCCTATCCACAAGGAACATCATCAGTTCCTAAGGTTCGCTTTTCTGGACAAACATTACCAGTTTGTGGCTCTTCCATTCGGATTAGCCACTGCTCCAAGGATTTTCACAAAGGTGCTAGGGTCCCTTCTAGCGGTTCTAAGACCAAGGGGCATTGCAGTAGTACCTTACTTGGACGACATTCTAATACAAGCGTCGTCCCTGTCAAAGGCAAAGGCTCATACGGACATCGTTCTAGCCTTTCTCACTTCTCACGGATGGAAGGTGAACAAAGAAGAGAGTTCTCTGTCCCCGTCAACAAGAGTTCCCTTCTTGGGAACAATAATAGATTCCTTAGAAATGAGGATTTTTCTGACAGAGGTCAGAAAATCAAAACTTCTAAGCTCTTGTCAAGTGCTTCATTCTGTTCCTCGTCCTTTCATAGCGCAGTGCATGGAAGTAATAGGATTGATGGTTGCAACAATGGACATAGTTCCTTTTGCACGAATTCATCTAAGACCATTACAACTGTGCATGCTCAAACAGTGGAATGGGGATTATACAGACTTTGCCCCTCCTGGTAGGAATGTATATCCCATACGTCACTAGCTCATGGACTCTTGCTAATTACATGAAAGAAATGTATAATATTAGTAAATTAGAAAGTTGATTAAAATTTCATGCTCTATCTGAATCACGAAATAAAAAATTTGGGTTCAGTGTCCATTTAAAGTGATTGTAAAGCCTAGCGTTTGTGAAACAATAAGATTTAAAGTTGGAACTAATAAAGTGGACTTTCATTCATAAAGTATAAAATACTTCATGCTGAAAGCTCCTTTATTTGTTAGAAGCAGTCGTTGCACTGAGGAGCTCAGGCAGCCCACGGCAGAACACTATCTTAGCAAATAGCCGTGCTTTCCAACTGGTGCCTAGCCGGATGGCCCACACGGCTATTGGCTAAGAGGTGGGAATGTCACCTCTCGGCAAAATAGGGTTCTGTCGATGGCTGCCTGAGCAGCTCAGTGCGGCAAATGCTTCCAACAAATACAGGAGCTTTCAGCATGAAGTATTTTATACTTCATGAAAGTCCCCTTTTATTTATTCCAATTGTAAATCCTAGCATTTCACGCACGCTAGGATTTACAATCACTTTAATTTAAAATAGGACATTTTCTCAAAATCTTGCTGGTAATGTACAGACTGTTTAGTCCCACTGATAGAACTGCCTGACCAGTCTGAATTTTTTCTCCATTAGTGGGAGATAGAGAACTGAAAACTTTTTTTTTTTTATTTAATCATTTTCTCTATTATTAATGTACATAAAGGACATGGTTCTCCAAAGTTTATTAACATTTGAAGAATTCTAACATAAATGTATGAAAAGCAGGCATCATAAACTGACATATTTTTAAAGGGATAGAAAGCTAAAAAAAAATTTAAATTTAAAATAGAAGCTTTTTTTGCAGTATACTTTAATTCGCAAAAATGCTTCTAGTAAAACTTACTGTTTTTTTTTAGTTGCATATACAGATATCCTGTGAAGGCCCACAAATCCGTATTCAGAGAGTCAGCACTTGTATGACACAAATCATGTTTTCAGACGTAATACACACCATCGCCAGCTCTCTCAGCAGGCATAGTGTTTGAACACTGGTTCAAGGACCCTCACAGGATATGTGCGTATGCCGAAGCAAAGCAGTATTAACTTTTACTAGAAGCATTTTTACTGATAAAAGTATATTGCAAAAATGCTCATATTTAAAATTGAAATGCATTCATACACCTTTCATTTTTACCTTTCTATCCCTTTAATAAACATAATTAAGCATTGTGCGGGGAAGTAAATTAGAGTTTTAAACTTTATTTAATTTAGTTGATGCAGACATTTTAACTGTAATAATCTAAACCTAATTTAAAAACAGAATTTATGTTTACCTGATAAATTACTTTCTCCAACGGTGTGTCCGGTCCACGGCGTCATCCTTACTTGTGGGATATTCTCCTCCCCAACAGGAAATGGCAAAGAGCCCAGCAA
>NC_069502.1:939729531-939817307 GCF_027579735.1 Bombina bombina | reverse complement strand
AATCGGAACATAACTGATGGGCATTGATTACCCGGGGCATTTCATATTCATCACAAGACGCATTCTCCGTATCGGAGACATCCATGTCTAACATATCAGAATCCTCCATAATTTTAGGATAACAAAAATGACAAAAACTAACTGGCACCCTTTTTACACCCACAATGGCTGGGGCACTCACCACCTCCTGAGAACCAGACAACTCACGAGCCAGACTCTCTCTGTTGCACACAGCCAGCATACGGGAGTGAGAAACAGTGTAACCGCATCCATCATGAGGTGAACCGTGCCAGTCACCAAAAGGGTGCGCAATCTCGAGAGATCGCATCACTGAAATAAGGCCGTTATGTTCCCGAAAGGCAGAGAGCCTAGGTATTGCTACACATTAGCAGATAGAACCACATAACAAACATGATTAAAGTCCCCCCTGTTCAATAACCCCCCTCAGGAGATATTAACCCACGATTCCTCATTAAGATAAAAGGAGTCCCAAGGGACCCTACCTTGTTTCGTTAACATTACATTCACATATCAAAATAAAATTAAACGATCTTACCAGAATCTACGCCGTGGAACAGGAACACGGCCCTTCAAGTGTGACAGATAGTAGCCTCGCTTCTGACATGGACTTGAGTAAATAAAGGTAGGCAGCGAAACTCGTCAAACGCTGATTACTAAGGAGCTGTCATGAGTTGGGATGGGTTCGCAGGAAAACCCTCCCTGCATCAACGGACTCTAACTTTCATCGCTGCTCTCACTGAGAGGCTGATAGGATTACTTAAAACTCCTGTCCCATTGCAAAGAGTACTGCCCTCCATAAGAGACTCTAACTTCTGACACTTCTCTACCAAACTCCTGTGACGAGAGGCAAAGAATGACTGAGGGATGAGGGAAGTGGGGGAGGTATTTAAGCCTTTGGCTGGAGTGACTTTGCCTCCTCCTGGTGGCCAGGTTCTGTATTTCCCAAAAGTAATGAATGCAGCTGTGGACTCTTCCCGTTTAAGAAGAAAAATATGTTAAAGTGAGAACTTGATAAGTGCAATACTACAGTAATCAGTAATTCAAGGGATACTAAATCCAAAATGTTTCTTTCATGATTCAGATAGAGCATGCAATTTTAAGCAACTTTCTAATTTACTCTTATTATCAATATTTCTTTGTTCTCTTGATATCTTTATTTAAAAAGCAGGAATTTAAAGCTAAGGAGCAGGCCCGTTTTTGGTTCAGAATCTGGGTTACGCTTGCCTATTGGTTGGCTTAACGTAGTCGCCAATAAGCAAGCGATATCCAGGCTGCTAAACCTAAAATAGGCCGGCTCCTAAGTTTTAAATTCCTGCTTTTAAAATAAAGATACCAAGAGAAAGAAGAAAAATTGATAAAAGGAGTAAATTAGAAAGTTGCTTAAAATTGCATGCTCTATCTGAATCATCAAAAAAGGTTTAGTATCCCTTTAAATGGAAGTGAAATACCCTTAGTGTATACAAAATAAACTAGTAAATGCAGTTTAATCCTTACGTGAGCGGAAAATAATTTTGGGCTAGATACAAATGGTTCTCGAAACACTTTGATGATGAGGTTCAGTTCCCTTATATACTGTCTAATTTCAGCCATAAACGACTTAACAAGATCATAGTATGTTTGTTCCCCTAACGTAGATGGTTCTTCTTCTGCTAAGTTTAGGAAGCTCATGTCTTCTTCATCTTGATAAAACATGTCCATCAATACCTACAGAAAGGAAAAAGAGGGTATGAATACTGGAAGATTAGCGTACAAGCACAATTTTACATAAACAAGGTGTGTTTAATGGGCAGTAAATTCAAAATTAAGCAGAACATACAATTTTAAAGAACTTTTAAATTAACTTTTATAATCAAAACAGATTTGTTAATTTGTAATCTTTTGTTGAAGAATAAATCTAAATAGGCTCAAGAGAAGCAACACAGTACTGGGAGCTAGCTGAACTCAGCAGGTGAACCTAAGACCATACGCATATGTGCGGCCACCAAACACCAGCTAGCTCCCAGAAGTGTATTGCTGCCCCTGTAATTTTCTAAGCATACAAAGAAAGCAAAGTCAATTTGAATGCAGAAGTAAATTTGAAAGTTGTTTAAATTGCATGCTCTATCTGAATCAGTTTTATATTGACACTGTTTAAATATTCATAATCACGGCTAAATGACACTACTATGGTTATACATACAAAAACTCTTAACATAACAGCAACATAGAAATTGTGGGATTTTTTTTTTTTCTTGACATTTTAAAATCAAAATCTGAAACATGGAAGCACATTTTAGATATCATCAGAACAGAATTTGAACTTTTTTTCTATAGACATTTAAAAAGCAACTTTTGTCTATTAAATTAAGTTTAACATGAAAACATATTTCTGCAGAAGGGAAGAAATTAACACGAGACTGGAATGTGATCCTACCTTATCGACGCACATTGCTACTTTTATGTCTTGCTTCGTAATGTCAAAATGCCGTATATTCCGTACATAATTTCCAACAAGTTTTAAAATATCTGCGGAAATATATTCTAATACTGCTACTATGTAAACAGATACTTGGTGGTCAACTTTATAACCTAAGACCTCCTGTTAAAAAAAAAAAGTAGAGAAAGAAAGAACAAATATTATTTATGTAAAATGCGATTCCATAAACATTTTATTTAAGAAGAAATCTAATTTCTTTCCTAAGATATGGAGAGTCCACAACGTCATTCAATTACTAGTGGGAATATCACTCCTAGCCAGCAGGAGGCGGCACAGAGCACCACAGCAAAGCTGTTAAATGTCACTCCCCTACCCATAATCCCCAGTCACTCTCTTTGCCTCTGTCAATGGAGGAGGTGAAGTTTGGTGTCTGAAGAAATAAATTCCTTTTTCGGGTACTTTTCCCTTCAAGCAAGGATTTGGGTTTAGCCGAGTCCACATCAATCTTTTCAGTAGAGTTGTGGTGGCTTTTAATCAGTTAGGAAGTTGTGAGGTAGTCCTTGCTTAGTTTCCTAAGACATTGCTGCCCATGGTACAAAAAGCCAGAGTTGGTTACTTTGTTCTTTTTTTTCTACAGGTCTCTGTAAGGAGTATGTGTCCTTTCACACCTTGTAAGCTGTCTTCTGCCGGACAGCTAGACTGCAGGTAAGTGCTTTTGTCTTCAAGGTCGTGGAGACTTGCACTTCAGAAGAATATGTCATATTAGTATGTGTGTGGCTTATGTTTTATACAGGGATTTATGTATAAACCTAAAATTTGGCAGTTGGTTTTTTTTTTTTTGCTTAGCTAGAACAGGATAAATGACAAACTGCTTGAGTTTGAAACCAGCTGCAGCTACTTGCATCTTATGTTGTAGGCAGAGGGAAATGCACGCCTTTTACTTGCTGCATAGTTTTCTCTCTCTGCCGGTCATGTGACTTCTCCCTGCTGTCGGATATTCACGGAGCGAAGCGGCGTCATTGAATTTCAGTCTCTTCAGTGTTGATCTACTATATGATCGTTTAAGAGACTTCTGGCAGCCAAATTGAGTTATTAAAAATTCTTAAAGTGACAGTGTATTTAAAAAATTTCTACAATTTGGGGATTTTTTTATTTAGTATTATGGACATGGACCAAGACTCTGTGTTTCATTGACAAATGCTTGTTATTCCTAGAGGCACAAATTGTTTTGCCTATACAATTCTGTGCTGCATGCTTAGCTAGAACACGTCAATATAAAGATAAATTGTTGCCCTCTGAACCCAATGTCTCTCAAGATGATGCTGTTCAGGCAATGCCACAGGTTTCTTCTCAAATGTCCCAAGCCTCTATGGCGTCACATACAGTGCCCTGCAGTTCCTCTCAGCCTCCTGGAGGACTTTATTTGCCTGCAGATTTTATTACAAGACCAGAGACTCATATTTGGCTTTCTTTCCTTTACTACTTAAATGCAGTTTTAAAAGTATACATAAAAAAATATAAATAATTGTCAATATTTGAAAAAGACAGTAAAAAACAGTGAACAGATCAGTGACCAATAGCAATGGAGAACTGATTAGACCAAAACAAAGTAGCCAATCAGGTTAATAATATATCCTATAAACTGTCCAATATACAGCAGCAAACCCTCTTTCTTTTACTGCTGCAGGAAAGATAAGTATTGTGTTATTTGAATTTCTCAATACTATTAAACTTTTTTCTGTTATAATTTGTGTTTTGCCATGGTCTCCATTTTTTCTATTACTTTGTTTTCTACATATATATATTATATATTTGTTTTTTGTTTTTAAACATTTTATTACATTTTTTGTTGGTTAATTTCTTTTTAGTGCTATAATTTTGTCTGTTTGGATCGATAATACAGGTTAGATAGATTATACGTTTTATTTCGTTTAATTTCGTTGACTTAATATAGTTTTTGTTTGTACCAATATCTTAGATATTGCCCCTTCCGATTATCTTTTTATCCCTTCTTTTGAAAATTTTACGCTTATGGTATCCGTCTTGTCTTTTCTTACTGTCCTCCGTGTTGTTATTCCCTTCCGACGTCCATTTTCAATCCTCGGCGGTGTGCGCATGCGCTTTCGTCTCCATTTTGGATACGTAGTTCCGTCTTGCGTTTTCCCGCCCCTTTTGTCTGCTCAGTACAGCTGAGGTATTTGGCTAGGATAGTCGCAACTTTGTTGCTCTTTTGGTAAAAGTTTACAACCGGTTACATTTTATTCAGTTAAATTATCCATTTCATGGTCTGTGTCTCCATCTACTGCCCTGTCTAATTATTACACATTCAATATTATTCTAATTTAATTTGTATATATATATATTTATCTTATCAATTCTTGGGGGTCATTGCCTATTTATATCTTTATGAGTTATTAATTTTTATTTATTGTTATTTGATATTTTATTATTATTAATAAATTCATTTATAAAATTTTATTTATTATTTAGATAAAACTTATAAAAAAAATAATCAATATGAATACTGAATTAAACCCTTCACTCAATACTGAAGGTGTTCAAAAAATGATTGATGTCTCTATGAATTCAATGTTAGAGAAAATCACATTTTTAATTAATAAATCTTCAAAAAAGGCGGTTAAAAGAAAAAGAACCGTTCCCAGTGCTGTTAAAACTAGCAAAAACAGAATTTATGTTTACCTGATAAATTACTTTCTCCAACGGTGTGTCCGGTCCACGGCGTCATCCTTACTTGTGGGATATTCTCTTCCCCAACAGGAAATGGCAAAGAGCCCAGCAAAGCTGGTCACATGATCCCTCCTAGGCTCCGCCTACCCCAGTCATTCGACCGACGTTAAGGAGGAATATTTGCATAGGAGAAACCATATGATACCGTGGTGACTGTAGTTAAAGAAAATAAATTATCAGACCTGATTAAAAAACCAGGGCGGGCTGTGGACCGGACACACCGTTGGAGAAAGTAATTTATCAGGTAAACATAAATTCTGTTTTCTCCAACATAGGTGTGTCCGGTCCACGGCGTCATCCTTACTTGTGGGAACCAATACCAAAGCTTTAGGACACGGATGATGGGAGGGAGCAAATCAGGTCACCTAGATGGAAGGCACCACGGCTTGCAAAACCTTTCTCCCAAAAATAGCCTCAGAAGAAGCAAAAGTATCAAACTTGTAAAATTTGGTAAAAGTGTGCAGTGAAGACCAAGTCGCTGCCCTACATATCTGATCAACAGAAGCCTCGTTCTTGAAGGCCCATGTGGAAGCCACAGCCCTAGTGGAATGAGCCGTGATTCTTTCGGGAGGCTGCCGTCCGGCAGTCTCGTAAGCCAATCTGATGATGCTTTTAATCCAAAAAGAGAGAGAGGTAGAAGTTGCTTTTTGACCTCTCCTTTTACCGGAATAAACAACAAACAAGGAAGATGTTTGTCTAAAATCCTTTGTAGCATCTAAATAGAATTTTAGAGCGCGAACAACATCCAAATTGTGCAACAAACGTTCCTTCTTCGAAACTGGTTTCGGACACAGAGAAGGTACGATAATCTCCTGGTTAATGTTTTTGTTAGAAACAACTTTTGGAAGAAAACCAGGTTTAGTACGTAAAACCACCTTATCTGCATGGAACACCAGATAAGGAGGAGAACACTGCAGAGCAGATAATTCTGAAACTCTTCTAGCAGAAGAAATTGCAACCAAAAACAAAACTTTCCAAGATAATAACTTAATATCAACGGAATGTAAGGGTTCAAACGGAACCCCCTGAAGAACTGAAAGAACTAAGTTGAGACTCCAAGGAGGAGTCAAAGGTTTGTAAACAGGCTTGATTCTAACCAGAGCCTGAACAAAGGCTTGAACATCTGGCACAGCTGCCAGCTTTTTGTGAAGTAACACAGACAAGGCAGAAATCTGTCCCTTCAGGGAACTTGCAGATAATCCTTTTTCCAATCCTTCTTGAAGGAAGGATAGAATCTTAGGAATCTTAACCTTGTCCCAAGGGAATCCTTTAGATTCACACCAACAGATATATTTTTTCCAAATTTTGTGGTAAATCTTTCTAGTTACAGGCTTTCTGGCCTGAACAAGAGTATCGATAACAGAATCTGAGAACCCTCGCTTCGATAAGATCAAGCGTTCAATCTCCAAGCAGTCAGCTGGAGTGAGACCAGATTCGGATGTTCGAACGGACCTTGAACAAGAAGGTCTTGTCTCAAAGGTAGCTTCCATGGTGGAGCCGATGACATATTCACCAGATCTGCATACCAAGTCCTGCGTGGCCACGCAGGAGCTATCAAGATCACCGACGCCCTTTCCTGATTGATCCTGGCTACCAGCCTGGGGATGAGAGGAAACGGCGGGAATACATAAGCTAGTTTGAAGGTCCAAGGTGCTACTAGTGCATCCACTAGAGCCGCCTTGGGATCCCTGGATCTGGACCCGTAGCAAGGAACTTTGAAGTTCTGACGAGAGGCCATCAGATCCATGTCTGGAATGCCCCACAGTTGAGTGACTTGGGCAAAGATTTCCGGATGGAGTTCCCACTCCCCCGGATGCAATGTCTGACGACTCAGAAAATCCGCTTCCCAATTTTCCACTCCTGGGATGTGGATAGCAGACAGGTGGCAGGAGTGAGACTCCGCCCATAGAATGATTTTGGTCACTTCTTCCATCGCCAGGGAACTCCTTGTTCCCCCCTGATGGTTGATGTACGCAACAGTTGTCATGTTGTCTGATTGAAACCGTATGAACTTGGCCCTCGCTAGCTGAGGCCAAGCCTTGAGAGCATTGAATATCGCTCTCAGTTCCAGAATATTTATCGGTAGAAGAGATTCTTCCCGAGACCAAAGACCCTGAGCTTTCAGGGATCCCCAGACCGCGCCCCAGCCCATCAGACTGGCGTCGGTCGTGACAATGACCCACTCTGGTCTGCGGAAGGTCATCCCTTGTGACAGGTTGTCCAGGGACAGCCACCAACGGAGTGAGTCTCTGGTCCTCTGATTTACTTGTATCCTCGGAGACAAGTTTGTATAGTCCCCATTCCACTGACTGAGCATGCACAGTTGTAATGGTCTTAGATGAATGCGCGCAAAAGGAACTATGTCCATTGCCGCTACCATCAAACCTATCACTTCCATGCACTGCGCTATGGAAGGAAGAGGAACGGAATGAAGTATCCGACAAGAGTCTAGAAGTTTTGTTTTTCTGGCCTCTGTCAGAAAAATCCTCATTTCTAAGGAGTCTATTATTGTTCCCAAGAAGGGAACCCTTGTTGACGGAGATAGAGAACTCTTTTCCACGTTCACTTTCCATCCACGAGATCTGAGAAAGGCCAGGACGATGTCCGTGTGAGCCTTTGCTTGAGGAAGGGACGACGCTTGAATCAGAATGTCGTCCAAGTAAGGTACTACAGCAATGCCCCTTGGTCTTAGCACAGCTAGAAGGGACCCTAGTACCTTTGTGAAAATCCTTGGAGCAGTGGCTAATCCGAAAGGAAGCGCCACGAACTGGTAATGCTTGTCCAGGAATGCGAACCTTAGGAACCGATGATGTTCCTTGTGGATAGGAATATGTAGATACGCATCCTTTAAATCCACCGTGGTCATGAATTGACCTTCCTGGATGGAAGGAAGAATTGTTCGAATGGTTTCCATTTTGAACGATGGAACCTTGAGAAACTTGTTTAAGATCTTGAGATCTAAGATTGGTCTGAACGTTCCCTCTTTTTTGGGAACTATGAACAGATTGGAGTAGAACCCCATCCCTTGTTCTCCTAATGGAACAGGATGAATCACTCCCATTTTTAACAGGTCTTCTACACAACGTAAGAATGCCTGTCTTTTTATGTGGTCTGAAGACAACTGAGACCTGTGGAACCTCCCCCTTGGGGGAAGTCCCTTGAATTCCAGAAGATAACCTTGGGAGACTATTTCTAGCGCCCAAGGATCCAGAACATCTCTTGCCCAAGCCTGAGCGAAGAGAGAGAGTCTGCCCCCCACCAGATCCGGTCCCGGATCGGGGGCCAACATTTCATGCTGTCTTGGTAGCAGTGGCAGGTTTCTTGGCCTGCTTTCCCTTGTTCCAGCCTTGCATTGGTCTCCAAGCTGGCTTGGCTTGAGAAGTATTACCCTCTTGCTTAGAGGACGTAGCACTTTGGGCTGGTCCGTTTCTACGAAAGGGACGAAAATTAGGTTTATTTTTGGCCTTGAAAGGCCGATCCTGAGGAAGGGCGTGGCCCTTACCCCCAGTGATATCAGAGATAATCTCTTTCAAGTCAGGGCCAAACAGCGTTTTCCCCTTGAAAGGAATGTTAAGTAGCTTGTTCTTGGAAGACGCATCAGCTGACCAAGATTTCAACCAAAGCGCTCTGCGCGCCACAATAGCAAACCCAGAATTCTTAGCCGCTAACCTAGCCAATTGCAAAGTGGCGTCTAGGGTGAAAGAATTAGCCAATTTGAGAGCATTGATTCTGTCCATAATCTCCTAAGGAGGAGAATCACTATCGACCGCCTTTACCAGCTCATCGAACCAGAAACACGCGGCTGTAGCGACAGGGACAATGCATGAAATTGGTTGTAGAAGGTAACCCTGCTGAACAAACATCTTTTTAAGTAAACCTTCTAATTTTTTATCCATAGGATCTTTGAAAGCACAACTATCTTCTATGGGTATAGTGGTGCGTTTGTTTAAAGTGGAAACCGCTCCCTCGACCTTGGGGACTGTCTGCCATAAGTCCTTTCTGGGGTCGACCATAGGAAACAATTTTTTAAATATGGGGGGAGGGACGAAAGGAATACCGGGCCTTTCCCATTCTTTATTTACAATGTCCGCCACCCGCTTGGGTATAGGAAAAGCTTCTGGGAGCCCCGGGACCTCTAGGAACTTGTCCATTTTACATAGTTTCTCTGGGATGACCAACTTGTCACAATCATCCAGAGTGGATAATACCTCCTTAAGCAGAATGCGGAGATGTTCCAACTTAAATTTAAACGTAATCACATCAGGTTCAGCTTGTTGAGAAATGTTCCCTGAATCAGTAATTTCTCCCTCAGACAAAACCTCCCTGGCCCCATCAGACTGGTTTAGGGGCCCTTCAGAACCATTATTATCAGCGTCGTCATGCTCTTCAGTATCTAAAACAGAGCAGTCGCGCTTACGCTGATAAGTGTGCATTTTGGCTAAAATGTTTTTGACAGAATTATCCATTACAGCCGTTAATTGTTGCATAGTAAGGAGTATTGGCGCGCTAGATGTACTAGGGGCCTCCTGAGTGGGCAAGACTCGTGTAGACGAAGGAGGGAATGATGCAGTACCATGCTTACTCCCCTCACTTGAGGAATCATCTTGGGCATCATTGTCATTGTCACATAAATCACATTTATTTAAATGAGAAGGAACTCTGGCTTCCCCACATTCAGAACACAGTCTATCTGGTAGTTCAGACATGTTAAACAGGCATAAACTTGATAACAAAGTACAAAAAACGTTTTAAAATAAAACCGTTACTGTCACTTTAAATTTTAAACTGAACACACTTTATTACTGCAATTGCGAAAAAATATGAAGGAATTGTTCAAAATTCACCAAAATTTCACCACAGTGTCTTAAAGCCTTAAAAGTATTGCACACCAAATTTGGAAGCTTTAACCCTTAAAATAACGGAACCGGAGCCGTTTTTAACTTTAACCCCTTTACAGTCCCTGGTATCTGCTTTGCTGAGACCCAACCAAGCCCAAAGGGGAATACGATACCAAATGACGCCTTCAGAAAGTCTTTTCTATGTATCAGAGCTCCTCACACATGCGACTGCATGTCATGCCTCTCAAAAACAAGTGCGCAACACCGGCGCGAAAATGAGGCTCTGCCTATGATTTGGGAAAGCCCCTAAGAATAAGGTGTCTAAAACAGTGCCTGCCGATATAATCTTATCAAAATACCCAGATTAAATTATTCCTCAAGGCTAAATATGTGTTAATAATGAATCGATTTAGCCCAGAAAAAGTCTACAGTCTTAATAAGCCCTTGTGAAGCCCTTATTTACTATCTTAATAAACATGGCTTACCGGATCCCATAGGGAAAATGACAGCTTCCAGCATTACATCGTCTTGTTAGAATGTGTCATACCTCAAGCAGCAAGAGACTGCTCACTGTTCCCCCAACTGAAGTTAATTCCTCTCAACAGTCCTGTGTGGAACAGCCATGGATTTTAGTAACGGTTGCTAAAATCATTTTCCTCATACAAACAGAAATCTTCATCTCTTTTCTGTTTCTGAGTAAATAGTACATACCAGCACTATTTTAAAATAACAAACTCTTGATTGAATAATAAAAACTACAGTTAAACACTAAAAAACTCTAAGCCATCTCCGTGGAGATGTTGCCTGTACAACGGCAAAGAGAATGACTGGGGTAGGCGGAGCCTAGGAGGGATCATGTGACCAGCTTTGCTGGGCTCTTTGCCATTTCCTGTTGGGGAAGAGAATATCCCACAAGTAAGGATGACGCCGTGGACCGGACACACCTATGTTGGAGAAAAATTGGTTAAAAAATCTCGCCAATTGGCTGCTAGTAATGCTGTTCCTTGCAGGAAAGGAAGGAAAACACCTGCTTTATCCTCTACTCCCAAGAGGTTACTAATGGGAGAGGCTTTGGCCAATAAAGATAATTTTGACGAATGTTCTGAGACCAAATATAATTCTGATTCCTCATTGGAATCAGCTAAGTCTGAGGATTATTTTTCTCAATCTTCCTCTGAAGATTCTTCGGCTTCTCCGAAGATTAAAAAATTAAAAAAATGTCTGAAAAAATCTAAACATTTGGAATCTGATAAAGTAAAATTTTTTGATTGTCTGGGTAACCCTAGATTCAATGCAGATGATTTACATCATCCAAGATCTTCAGAATGGTGCCCTTCTTCAGACATTGCTGACTTTATTGACTATCAACTACGTCAACCCTTAAAAAGGGATTCACGAAATAAAATGAGGGCTGAGTGTCCCAGACCCATTCTTCCAAATAATGCTAGTTGCACCCCAGAAGTTGATCCAAAAATTCTAAAATGTATAGGTTCACCAGGATTTAAACTCAAAAAAGGTATGGATAGGGCAGAAGATATGCCAAGATAAAATGTTAGATACTATTGGCACCCAATCTAAATTGTTTGATTTATCTGAACAAGCAGTTTACGATAATTCTTTATTAGATCCAGTCATTGTGAGAGAATGGCTGCAAAGAATGCTTACCTTTTTAGGCAATGCTAACTCAGCTATGTACACTGAGCGCAGACGCAATATACTTAGGATTGACCGCAGAGTATGTGATTTTGCCGTAAACGAAATTCATCCTGACACTAAGGGTTTGTTATTTGGAGACACATTTATTAAGGAATTAAACAGTTACGTTAACACCTTTTCTAATTTAAACAAAGTGAGAACGTCCATGAAAAAGATCTTTTATCAAGATCGTTTTTCTGAGCAGGCTGGGAAAGTTAGAGGCCGCTTTCCCGGCCGTGCTTCATACCCCAATAGGTCTCAGTTCTCAAACCAACAGTTTCAACATCAAAGACAATATCAAAACCCAGTCTCCACTGTTTTCTTCACCTCCAGAGGAAGATTTTGGAATCCAAGGATCCAGCGTTCGAGACAAAGATCCCGTAATCCACAAGGTAAATTTTTATTTTCATCAATCTCATGTTTCTTCCCTAAACATAATAGGAGGAAGAATATCTCTTTTTTTTCTCACAATTGGAACCTGATCACCACAGATCAATGGGTTCTTCAAACTGTTTCAGGTCTTTTTATAGATTTTATTTCTCCTCCTTTTCAAAATTCTCCTCCTCTTCCAATAAAATTTTCAGTTTCAGACAGAATTTCTATTCAAAACGAAATATCAAACCTTCTATCAAAACAAGCCATAGAGCCGGCTTTAAATCCTCAAGACTGTTTTCTAAGCAATCTTTTTCTTGTAAAAAAGAAAAATGGCCAATTTCGTCCAGTAATAAATTTAAGATCCTTAAATGCTTTCGTTGTCTATCAACATTTCAAAATGGAAGGTATTCATCTTCTCAGAGATTGCCTTCTAGACAACGATTATCTAGTCTGATTAGATCTGACAGATGCTTATCTTACAGTCCCTGTAGCTCAAGAACACAGGAAATGTCTCACTTTTTATTGGGAACAAAAAATTTGAAGTTTCACTTGCATGCCTTTCAGCTTATCTTCAGCTCCTTGGATTTTCACCAAATTAATGAAACCTATTATTACTTGGCTTCGTTTACGAGGTGTTCGTCTTATCTATTTAGATGATATTTTGATTATGAATCAGAATTCGGTCATTTTAAATTCTCAACTCCATCTGACTATGCATATTCTGGAAAATTTAGGTTGCTTAGTCAAAAAAGAGAAATCAGTCCTTTCTCCAACAAAATCTTTAACCTTTTTAGGTTTCCTAATAGACACATCGAATTCTACTCTCAGTCTTGTCAAAGAAAAAATTGTGAATATCAAGAAAGAAATTTCAAAAACTCTTTCTTTATCGTTGGTTCCCATCAGGACTATAGCCAGAATAGTTGGGTTACTCCCATCCTCTATTCAGGCTATTTTCCCTGCTCCTCTTCACTACAGGGAAATTCAACGTCTGAAAATCTTTCACCTTCAAAAAGGTCTTTCATATTCACACTTGATTCCCCTATCTTCGGAAACCAAAGAAGAACTTTCATGGTGGCTCTCCCATATAGAAGCTTGGAATGGGAGAGCCATTTTCGGGAAATCCCCAGATCTAATTATAGAATCCGATGCAAGTCGTTCGGGTTGGGGAGCTCATTGCGGTCCCTCAATTACGGGAGGAAAATGGTCTTCAAAGGAAAAACGTTTTCACATCAACTGCTTAGAACTTTTGGCAGGCTCTTTTGCAGTCAAAAGTTTTGTCAAAGATTATTTTCCAGTGTCCATTTTACTCTGAATGGACAATATTTCTGCAGTTCGCTATTTGAATCGCCTCGGTGGTACAAAATCGAGAGATTTATCGATTATTACGAAAGATTTCATTCATCTTTGCTTGGACAGAAATATTTCTGTCAGAGCAGAATATATTCCAGGTTTATCCAATGTCTCAGCGAATTGGGGTTCTCGGTATCTGACAGATTCCAGCGACTGGAAACTTCATCATCAAGTTTTTCATTCGCTTCAATCTCTCAGAGGTCCTTTTTCGATGGATATGTTCACTTCGAGACTGAATTTTCAGATTCGTCCCTATTTCAGTTGGCGTCCAGATCCAGATGCTTTGGCGATCGATGCATTTCTCCACCCCTGGCCTCTTTAGACAGCTTATGCATTTCCCTCCTTTTCGATGATTCAGAGAACCATATCGGTAGTCCGTCCGGATCTTCTTTCAATTTTCCTAATCACTCCCCTCTGGCCATCTCAACCCTGGTACCCATCTCTTCTAGAACTGTCTGTCAACCATCCTGTTCTTCATCCTGTTTTTCCCCTTCTCTTGTTAAATCCAGAAGGTCATCCTCACAATCTTATCCTTCAAGAATCTCTTCGTCTCATAGCTTGGTCAATTTCGGGCAATCTTCATCTCTCCAGGGTTTATCACAACAAGCTGAGGAACTCCTTCAAGGCTCATTGGCCCCTGGGACCAAAAAATGTTATTTTTCCGCATGGACCAGATGGTCTTGATGGTGCGTGGAAAGAGGTTTGGATCCCCTTTCAGTTAATATAACTTATATTATTAATTTCCTTACATCACTTTTTGATTCAGGATTAGCTTACAGAACTATTAATGTTTCTAGATATGCCATTTCTGCTAAACATTCTTTTATTAATAATTTTCCAGTGGGTCAACACCCTTTAATTTGCAAATTAATGAAAGCAATTAAACTTAAAAGACCTCCGGCTCCTAAATATTCTTCTTTTTGGGATGTTGACCTTATATTCTCTCTTTTTAAATCCTGGCCTTCAAATTAAGTTTTTTCCTTGAAGCAACTTTCTGCTAAATTAGCTACCCTTCTGTACTTAATTTGTTTTCGTAGAGTTTCTGATGTTAGAGCTTTAGATTTTAATTCTAAACGTTTTACTCCTGAAGGTGTTACTTTCTTTATTTCTAAAAGAACTAAATCTTTTTCTAATTCTATATTCTATCCTTATTTACCTTCTGAACCTCTTCTTTGTGTGGTTGTAAGTCTCAAAGAGTATGAACGCAGAACTTCTTCCTTTCGTACTTCTGCTTCTAATCAACTTTTGTTATCCTTTATTCCTCCTCATAATCCTGTGTCTTCTACATATATAGCCAGGTGGGTTAAATGGGTTATGAGTGAAACAGGTATTGATGTATCTTTTTCCGCTCACTCTATTAGAGGATAAGCCGCTTCTAAAGCATTTTTGAAAGCTGCTACCCTTCAACAAATTTTAGATGCAGCTGACTGGTCTTCTGATTCTATTTTTAAACAATTTTATTTTAAACCCATTGAACATGCCTCGCTTAACTTATTTTGTTAGTTGCTTTAAACTAGCAAAATATGAGTCTCTGGTCTTGTAATAAAATTCGGATTATCCTAAATTATGAAGGTATAATCTAGATTTTATTAAAGACACAGAGACGAGTATTTTCCCTCCTCTGTTTTATATTTTTATATTTCCCTCCCTTTATTTGTATTATTATGTTATTAATTTTTTATTGTACATTTGTTTTAGTTACCAACCAATAACAAGGATATCCTTCAATCAAGTTTTTCCCATCTTATCCAGAGTTCCAGTGGTTCCTCAATTTCTTCTTATGAAATGGATATTTCTTCATGGATGGTCTTCCTCCTCAAGTTTCTACTCTTCAGTTTTTTCTGTTGCCTATTCGTCTGGAGTTATTTCTTCATAATAGACTTTATGTTTCCTTCATCAGATGCCAAGAAAGAGGATTTGCTGCTGTATATTGGACAGTTTATAGGATATATTATTAACCTGATTGGCTACTTTGTTTTGGTCTAATCAGTTCTCTATTGCTATTGGTCACTGATCTGTTCACTGTTTTTTACTGTCTTTTTCAAATATTGACAGTTATTTATATTTATTTATGTATACTTTTAAAACTGCATTTAAGTAGTAAAGGAAAGAAAGCAAAATACTCGTCTCTGTGTCTTTAATAAAATCTAGATTATACCTTCATAATTTAGGATAATCCGAATTTTGTTGCACAGGTATCTTCTGCGGTATCTGCAGCATTATCTGCTTTTCCTATGCTGGAAAAAAGCAAGAAAACAATTAGACATTCAGATAGTAAAGGTTTCTGTTCCACCTACTGCTACGCAGGTTGCCCTCCCTCATAAGTCTGATGAGGAGGATACGCTGGTAGCCTCTGAGGGTGAAATCTCAGATTTGGACAGTATTATTCCTTCATCTGATACTGAAGTAAACTTTAGATTAAAGCTTGAACACCTTTGTGTACTATTAAAGGAGGTATTGGCTACTTTGGATGACTCCAATACTTCTGCCGTTGTCAACCCTAAGAAGTCAAGTAAACTTAATAAATGCTATGATGTTCCGTCCTCTGTGGAAGTTTTTTCTGTCCCAGACCGTGTGACGGAGATTATTTCACAGGAATGGGAGAAGCCAAGGATTCCTTTCTCCCAGTCTCCAGTATTTAAAAAGATGTTTCCTGTTACTGACTCCATAAAAGATTCTTGGCGCACGATGCCTAAAGTAGAATGGGCTATTTCTACTCTGGCTAAGAGAACTACGATTCCTATAGAGGATAGCTGCCCCTTTAAGGAACCCATGGACAAAAGGCTGAAAGCTTGTTTGAAGGTCTATGTTCATCAAGGTCTTCAATGGCAACCTGCAGTTTGTATTGCCACAGTAGCAAGTGCGGCATCTTATTGGTGCAACGCCTTGTCTGAATCAATTTTAGTAGAGACTCCATTGGGAAGATACAAGATAGGATTAAGGCTCTCAAACTAGACAATTCCTTTATTTCTGATGCTAACATGCAAGTTATTAGACTTGGAGCCAAGATGTCTGGCTTCACTGTCCTAGCCCGCAGGGCATTGTGGCTAAGATCTTGGTCAGCTGATATTACCTCTAAGTTCAAGCTTCTAGCGCTTCCCTACAAGGGGAAGACCTTGTTCGGACCTGCTCTAGCAGAAATAAATTCTGATATTACGGGTGGAAAAGGGTGTTTTCTACCGCAAGACAAGAAGAACAGACTCAAAGGACGACAAAGTAATTTTGTTCCTTTAGTAACTTCAAAGGTCAAAAGTCTTCCGCTCCCTCTTCCAAGCAGGAGCAGTCCAAGTCTTCTTGAAAGCCCAATCAGTCTTGCTAAGTGAACATGAAGGGTCGGCCCCCGGTCCGGGATCGGATCAATTGGGGGGAAGACTTTCCCTGTTTTGTCAAGCGTGGAGATGAGATGACCCAAATCCTTGGGCTGTGGATTATCTCAGGGTTACAAAATAGAATTCAAAACATTCCCTCCCAGGGGCAGATTCCACCTCTCAAAATTATCTGCAGACCAGGTAAAAAGAGAGGCATTCTTGAATGGCATTCAGGACCTTTCCTTCCTGGGAGTGATTGTTCCAGTTCCAGTAAGAGAACAGGGTCTAGTATACTATTTAAATCTGTTTGTGGTTCCCAAAAAAAGAGGAAACTTTTCGACCCATTTTAGACAAAAACATAATTTATGTAAGAACTTACCTGATAAATTCATTTCTTTCATATTAGCAATAGTCCATGAGCTAGTGACGTATGGGATATACATTCCTACCAGGTGGGGCAAAGTTTCCCAAACCTCAAAATGCCTATAAACACACCCCTCACCACACCCACAATTCAGTTTAACGCATAGCCAAGAAGTGGGGTGATAAGACAAAAGTGCGAAAGCATAAAAAAAACAGAATTTATGTTTACCTGATAAATTACTTTCTCCAACGGTGTGTCCGGTCCACGGCGTCATCCTTACTTGTGGGATATTCTCTTCCCCAACAGGAAATGGCAAAGAGCCCAGCAAAGCTGGTCACATGATCCCTCCTAGGCTCCGCCTACCCCAGTCATTCGACCGACGTTAAGGAGGAATATTTGCATAGGAGAAACCATATGGTACCGTGGTGACTGTAGTTAAAGAAAATAAATTATCAGACCTGATTAAAAAAACCAGGGCGGGCCGTGGACCGGACACACCGTTGGAGAAAGTAATTTATCAGGTAAACATAAATTCTGTTTTCTCCAACATAGGTGTGTCCGGTCCACGGCGTCATCCTTACTTGTGGGAACCAATACCAAAGCTTTAGGACACGGATGAAGGGAGGGAGCAAATCAGGTCACCTAAATGGAAGGCACCACGGCTTGCAAAACCTTTCTCCCAAAAATAGCCTCAGAAGAAGCAAAAGTATCAAACTTGTAAAATTTGGTAAAAGTGTGCAGTGAAGACCAAGTCGCTGCCCTACATATCTGATCAACAGAAGCCTCGTTCTTGAAGGCCCATGTGGAAGCCACAGCCCTAGTGGAATGAGCCGTGATTCTTTCGGGAGGCTGCCGTCCGGCAGTCTCGTAAGCCAATCTGATGATGCTTTTAATCCAAAAAGAGAGAGAGGTAGAAGTTGCTTTTTGACCTCTCCTTTTACCGGAATAAACAACAAACAAGGAAGATGTTTGTCTAAAATCCTTTGTAGCATCTAAATAGAATTTTAGAGCGCGAACAACATCCAGATTGTGCAACAAACGTTCCTTCTTTGACACTGGTTTCGGACACAGAGAAGGTACGATAATCTCCTTGTTAATGTTTTTGTTAGAAACAACTTTTGGAAGAAAACCAGGTTTAGTACGTAAAACCACCTTATCTGCATGGAACACCAGATAAGGAGGAGAACACTGCAGAGCAGATAATTCTGAAACTCTTCTAGCAGAAGAAATCGCAACTAAAAACAAAACTTTCCAAGATAATAACTTAATATCAACGGAATGTAGGGGTTCAAACGGAACCCCCTGAAGAACTGAAAGAACTAAGTTGAGACTCCAAGGAGGAGTCAAAGGTTTGTAAACAGGCTTAATTCTAACCAGAGCCTGAACAAAGGCTTGCACATCTGGCACAGCTGCCAGCTTTTTGTGAAGTAACACAGACAAGGCAGAAATCTGTCCCTTCAGGGAACTAGCCGATAATCCTTTTCCCAATCCTTCTTGAAGGAAGGATAGAATCTTAGGAATCTTAACCTTGTCCCAAGGGAATCCTTTAGATTCACACCAACAGATATATTTTTTCCAAATTTTGTGGTAAATCTTTCTAGTTACAGGCTTTCTGGCCTGAACAAGAGTATCGATAACAGAATCTGAGAACCCTCGCTTCGATAAGATCAAGCGTTCAATCTCCAAGCAGTCAGCTGGAGTGAAACCAGATTCGGATGTTCGAACGGACCCTGAACAAGAAGGTCTCGTCTCAAAGGTAGCTTCCAAGGTGGAGCCGATGACATATTCACCAGATCTGCATACCAAGTCCTGCGTGGCCACGCAGGAGCTATCAAGATCACCGACGCCCTCTCCTGATTGATCCTGGCTACCAGCCTGGGGATGAGAGGAAACGGCGGGAACACATAAGCTAGTTTGAAGGTCCAAGGTGCTACTAGTGCATCCACTAGAGCCGCCTTGGGATCCCTGGATCTGGACCCATAGCAAGGAACTTTGAAGTTCTGACGAGAGGCCATCAGATCCATGTCTGGAATGCCCCACAGCTGAGTGACTTGGGCAAAGATTTCCGGATGGAGTTCCCACTCCCCCGGATGCAATGTCTGACGACTCAGAAAATCCGCTTCCCAATTTTCCACTCCTGGGATGTGGATAGCAGACAGGTGGCAGGAGTGAGACTCCGCCCATAGAATGATTTTGGTCACTTCTTCCATCGCTAGGGAACTCCTTGTTCCCCCCTGATGGTTGATGTACGCAACAGTTGTCATGTTGTCTGATTGAAACCGTATGAACTTGGCCCTCGCTAGCTGAGGCCAAGCCTTGAGAGCATTGAATATCGCTCTCAGTTCCAGAATATTTATCGGTAGAAGAGATTCTTCCCGAGACCAAAGACCCTGAGCTTTCAGGGATCCCCAGACCGCGCCCCAGCCCATCAGACTGGCGTCGGTCGTGACGATGACCCACTCCGGTCTGCGGAATGTCATCCCTTGTGACAGGTTGTCCAGGGACAGCCACCAACGGAGTGAGTCTCTGGTCCTCTGATTTACTTGTATCTTCGGAGACAAGTCTGTATAGTCCCCATTCCACTGACTGAGCATGCACAGTTGTAATGGTCTTAGATGAATGCGCGCAAAAGGAACTATGTCCATTGCCGCTACCATCAAACCGATCACTTCCATGCACTGCGCTATGGAAGGAAGAGGAACGGAATGAAGTATCCGACAAGAGTCTAGAAGTTTTGTTTTTCTGGCCTCTGTCAGAAAAATCCTCATTTCTAAGGAGTCTATTATTGTTCCCAAGAAGGGAACCCTTGTTGACGGAGATAGAGAACTCTTTTCCACGTTCACTTTCCATCCGTGAGATCTGAGAAAGGCCAGGACAATGTCCGTGTGAGCCTTTGCTTGAGGAAGGGACGACGCTTGAATCAGAATGTCGTCCAAGTAAGGTACTACAGCAATGCCCCTTGGTCTTAGCACAGCTAGAAGGGACCCTAGTACCTTTGTGAAAATCCTTGGAGCAGTGGCTAATCCGAAAGGAAGCGCCACGAACTGGTAATGCTTGTCCAGGAATGCGAACCTTAGGAACCGATGATGTTCCTTGTGGATAGGAATATGTAGATACGCATCCTTTAAATCCACTGTGGTCATGAATTGACCTTCCTGGATGGAAGGAAGAATAGTTCGAATGGTTTCCATCTTGAACGATGGAACCTTGAGAAACTTGTTTAAGATCTTGAGATCTAAGATTGGTCTGAACGTTCCCTCTTTTTTGGGAACTATGAACAGATTGGAGTAGAACCCCATCCCTTGTTCTCTAATGGAACAGGATGAATCACTCCCATTCTTAACAGGTCTTCTACACAATGTAAGAATGCCTGTCGTTTTATGTGGTCTGAAGACAACTGAGACCTGTGGAACCTCCCCCTTGGGGGAAGTCCCTTGAATTCCAGAAGATAACCTTGGGAGACTATTTCTAGCGCCCAAGGATCCAGAACATCTCTTGCCCAAGCCTGAGCGAAGAGAGAGAGTCTGCCCCCCACCAGATCCGGTCCCGGATCGGGGGCCAACATTTCATGCTGTCTTGGTAGCAGTGGCAGGTTTCTTGGCCTGCTTTCCCTTGTTCCAGCCTTGCATTGGTCTCCAAGCTGGCTTGGCTTGAGAAGTATTACCCTCTTGCTTAGAGGACGTAGCACCTTGGGCTGGTCCGTTTCTACGAAAGGGACGAAAATTAGGTTTATTTTTTGCCTTGAAAGGCCGATCCTGAGGAAGGGCGTGGCCCTTACCCCCAGTGATATCCGAGATAATCTCTTTCAAGTCAGGGCCAAACAGCGTTTTCCCCTTGAAAGGAATGTTAAGTAGCTTGTTCTTGGAAGACGCATCAGCCGACCAAGATTTCAACCAAAGCGCTCTGCGCGCCACAATAGCAAACCCAGAATTCTTAGCCGCTAACCTAGCCAATTGCAAAGTGGCGTCTAGGGTGAAAGAATTAGCCAATTTGAGAGCATTGATTCTGTCCATAATCTCCTCATAAGGAGGAGAATCACTATCAACCGCCTTTATCAGCTCATCGAACCAGAAACATGCGGCTGTAGCGACAGGGACAATGCATGAAATTGGTTGTAGAAGGTAACCCTGCTGAACAAACATCTTTTTAAGCAAACCTTCTAATTTTTTATCCATAGGATCTTTGAAAGCACAACTATCCTCTATGGGTATAGTGGTGCGTTTGTTTAAAGTGGAAACCGCTCCCTCGACCTTGGGGACTGTCTGCCATAAGTCCTTTCTGGGGTCGACCATAGGAAACAATTTTTTAAATATGGGGGGAGGGACGAAAGGAATACCGGGCCTTTCCCATTCTTTATTAACAATGTCCGCCACCCGCTTGGGTATAGGAAAAGCTTCTGGGAGCCCCGGCACCTCTAGGAACTTGTCCATTTTACATAGTTTCTCTGGGATGACCAACTTGTCACAATCATCCAGAGTGGATAATACCTCCTTAAGCAGAATGCGGAGATGTTCCAACTTAAATTTAAATGTAATCACATCAGGTTCAGCTTGTTGAGAAATGTTCCCTGAATCAGTAATTTCTCCCTCAGACAAAACCTCCCTGGCCCCATCAGACTGGGTTAGGGGCCCTTCAGAAATATTATTATCAGCGTCGTCATGCTCTTCAGTATCTAAAACAGAGCAGTCGCGCTTACGCTGATAAGTGTTCATTTTGGCTAAAATGTTTTTGACAGAATTATCCATTACAGCCGTTAATTGTTGCATAGTAAGGAGTATTGGCGCGCTAGATGTACTAGGGGCCTCCTGAGTGGGCAAGACTCGTGTAGACGAAGGAGGGAATGATGCAGTACCATGCTTACTCCCCTCACTTGAGGAATCATCTTGGGCATCATTGTCATTGTCACATAAATCACATTTATTTAAATGAATAGGAATTCTGGCTTCCCCACATTCAGAACACAGTCTATCTGGTAGTTCAGACATGTTAAACAGGCATAAACTTGATAACAAGGTACAAAAAACGTTTTAAAATAAAACCGTTACTGTCACTTTAAATTTTAAACTGAACACACTTTATTACTGCAATTGCGAAAAAACATGAAGGAATTGTTCAAAATTCACCAAATTTTCACCACAGTGTCTTAAAGCCTTAAAAGTATTGCACACCAAATTTGGAAGCTTTAACCCTTAAAATAACGGAACCGGAGCCGTTTTGAACTTTAACCCCTTTACAGTCCCTGGTATCTGCTTTGCTGAGACCCAACCAAGCCCAAAGGGGAATACGATACCAAATGACGCCTTCAGAAAGTCTTTTCTAAGTATCAGAGCTCCTCTCACATGCGACTGCATGCCATGCCTCTCAAAAACAAGTGCGCAACACCGGCGCGAAAATGAGGCTCTGCCTATGCTTTGGGAAAGCCCCTAAAGAATAAGGTGTCTAAAACAGTGCCTGCCGATATTATTATATCAAAATACCCAGATAAAATGATTCCTCAAGGCTAAATATGTATTTAATAATGAATCGATTTAGCCCAGAAAAAGTCTACAGTCTTAATAAGCCCTTGTGAAGCCCTTATTTACGATCGTAATAAACATGGCTTACCGGATCCCATAGGGAAAATGACAGCTTCCAGCATTACATCGTCTTGTTAGAATGTGTCATACCTCAAGCAGCAAGAGACTGCTCACTGTTCCCCCAACTGAAGTTAATTGCTCTCAACAGTCCTGTGTGGAACAGCCATGGATTTTAGTGACGGTTGCTAAAATCATTTTCCTCATACAAACAGAATTCTTCATCACTTTTCTGTTTCTGAGTAAATAGTACATACCAGCACTATTTCAAAATAACAAACTCTTGATTGAATAATAAAAACTACAGTTAAACACTAAAAAACTCTAAGCCATCTCCGTGGAGATGTTGCCTGTACAACGGCAAAGAGAATGACTGGGGTAGGCGGAGCCTAGGAGGGATCATGTGACCAGCTTTGCTGGGCTCTTTGCCATTTCCTGTTGGGGAAGAGAATATCCCACAAGTAAGGATGACGCCGTGGACCGGACACACCTATGTTGGAGAAACATAATTTATGTAAGAACTTACCTGATAAATTCATTTCTTTCATATTAGCAAGAGTCCATGAGCTAGTGACGTATGGGATATACATTCCTACCAGGAGGGGCAAAGTTTCCCAAACCTCAAAATGCCCATAAATACACCCCTCACCACACCCACAATTCAGTTTAACGAATAGCCAAGAAGTGGGGTGATAAAGTGCGAAAGCATATAAAATAAGGAATTGGAATAATTGTGCTTTATACAAAATCATAACCACCACAAAAAAAGGGCGGGCCTCATGGACTCTTGCTAATATGAAAGAAATGAATTTATCAGGTAAGTTCTTACATAAATTATGTTTTCTTTCATGTAATTAGCAAGAGTCCATGAGCTAGTGACGTATGGGATAATGACTACCCAAGAAGTGGATCTTTCCACACAAGAGTCACTAGAGAGGGAGGGATAAAATAAAGACAGCCAATTCCTGCTGAAAATAATCCACACCCAAAATAAAGTTTAACGAAAAACATAAGCAGAAGATTCAAACTGAAACCGCTGCCTGAAGTACTTTTCTACCAAAAACTGCTTCAGAAGAAGAAAATACATCAAAATGGTAGAATTTAGTAAAAGTATGCAAAGAGGACCAAGTTGCTGCTTTGCAGATCTGGTCAACCGAAGCTTCATTCCTAAACGCCCAGGAAGTAGAAACTGACCTAGTAGAATGAGCTGTAATTCTCTGAGGCGGAGTTTTACCCGACTCAACATAGGCAAGATGAATTAAAGATTTCAACCAAGATGCCAAAGAAATGGCAGAAGCTTTCTGGCCTTTTCTAGAACCGGAAAAGATAACAAATAGACTAGAAGTCTTACGAAAAGATTTCGTAGCTTCAACATAATATTTCAAAGCTCTAACAACATCCAAAGAATGCAACGATTTCTCCTTAGAATTCTTAGGATTAGGACATAATGAAGGAACCACAATTTCTCTACTAATGTTGTTGGAATTCACAACTTTAGGTAAAAATTCAAAAGAAGTTCGCAACACAGCCTTATCCTGATGAAAAATCAGAAAAGGAGACTCACAAGAAAGAGCAGATAATTCAGAAACTCTTCTGGCAGAAGAGATGGCCAAAAGGAACAAAACTTTCCAAGAAAGTAATTTAATGTCCAATGAATGCATAGGTTCAAACGGATGAGCTTGAATAGCTCCCAGAACCAAATTCAAACTCCAAGGAGGAGAAATTGACTTAATGACAGGTTTTATACGAACCAAAGCTTGTACAAAACAATGAATATCAGGAAGAATAGCAATCTTTCTGTGAAAAAGAACAGAAAGAGCAGAGATTTGTCCTTTCAAAGAACTTGCGGACAAACCCTTATCTAAACCATCCTGAAGGAACTGTAAAATTCTCGGTATTCTAAAAGAATGCCAGGAAAAATGATGAGAAAGACACCAAGAAATATAAGTCTTCCAGACTCTATAATATATCTCTCGAGATACAGATTTACGAGCCTGTAACATAGTATTAATCACAGAGTCAGAGAAACCTCTTTGACCAAGAATCAAGCGTTCAATCTCCATACCTTTAAATTTAAGGATTTCAGATCCTGATGGAAAAAAGGACCTTGTGACAGAAGGTCTGGTCTTAACGGAAGAGTCCACGGTTGGCAAGAGGCCATCCGGACAAGATCCGCATACCAAAACCTGTGAGGCCATGCCGGAGCTACCAGCAGAACAAACGAGCGTTCCTTCAGAATCTTGGAGATTACTCTTGGAAGAAGAACTAGAGGCGGAAAGATATAGGCAGGATGATACTTCCAAGGAAGTGATAATGCATCCACTGCCTCCGCCTGAGGATCCCGGGATCTGGACAGATACCTGGGAAGTTTCTTGTTTAGATGGGACGCCATCAGATCTATTTCTGGAAGTTCCCACATTTGAACAATCTGAAGAAATACATCTGGGTGAAGAGACCATTCGCCCGGAAGCAACGTTTGGCGACTGAGATAATCCGCTTCCCAATTGTCTATACCTGGGATATGAACCGCAGAGATTAGACAGGAGCTGGATTCCGCCCAAACCAAAATTCGAGATACTTCTTTCATAGCCAGAGGACTGTGAGTCCCTCCTTGATGATTGATGTATGCCACAGTTGTGACATTGTCTGTCTGAAAACAAATGAACGATTCTCTCTTCAGAAGAGGCCAAAACTGAAGAGCTCTGAAAATTGCACGGAGTTCCAAAATATTGATCGGTAATCTCACCTCCTGAGATTCCCAAACTCCTTGTGCCGTCAGAGATCCCCACACAGCTCCCCAACCTGTGAGACTTGCATCTGTTGAAATTACAGTCCAGGTCGGAAGCACAAAAGAAGCCCCCTGAATTAAACGATGGTGATCTGTCCACCATGTTAGAGAGTGTCGAACAATCGGTTTTAAAGATATTAATTGAGATATCTTCGTGTAATCCTTGCACCATTGCTTCAGCATACAGAGCTGAAGAGGTCGCATGTGAAAACGAGCAAAGGGGATCGCGTCCGATGCAGCAGTCATAAGACCTAGAATTTCCATGCATAAGGCTACCGAAGGGAATGATTGTGACTGAAGGTTTCGACAAGCTGTAATCAACTTTAGACGTCTCTTGTCTGTTAAAGACAGAGTCATGGATACTGAATCCATCTGGAAACCCAGAAAGGTTACCCTTGTCTGAGGAATCAAAGAACTTTTTGGTAAATTGATCCTCCAACCATGATCTTGAAGAAACAACACAAGTCGATTCGTATGAGATTCTGCTAAATGTAAAGACTGAGCAAGTACCAAGATATTGTCCAAATAAGGAAATACCACAATACCCTGTTCTCTGATTACAGACAGCAGGGCACCGAGAACCTTTGTAAAAATTCTTGGAGCTGTAGCTAGGCCAAACGGCAGAGCCACAAACTGGTAATGCTTGTCCAGAAACGAGAATCTCAGGAACTGATAATGATCTGGATGAATCGGAATATGCAGATATGCATCCTGTAAATCTATTGTGGACATATAATTCCCTTGCTGAACAAAAGGTAAGATAGTCCTTACAGTTACCATCTTGAACGTTGGTATCCTTACATAACGATTCAATATTTTTAGATCCAGAACTGGTCTGAAAGAATTCTCCTTCTTTGGTACAATGAAGAGATTTGAATAAAACCCCATCCCCTGTTCCGGAACTGGAACTGGCATAATTACTCCAGTCAACTCTAGATCTGAAACACATTTCAGAAATGCTTGAGCTTTTACTGGATTTACTGGGACACGGGAAAGAAAAAATCTCTTTGCAGGAGGTCTCAACTTGAAACAAATTCTGTACCCTTCTGAAACAATGCTCTGAATCCAAAGATTGTGAACAGAATTGACCCAAATTTCCTTGAAAAAACGTAACCTGCCCCCTACCAGCTGAGCTGGAATGAGGGCCGCACCTTCATGTGGACTTAGAAGCAGGCTTTGCCTTTCTAGCTGGCTTGGATTTATTCCAGACTGGAGATGGTCTCCAAACTGAAACTGCTCCTGAGGATGAAGGATCAGGCTTTTGTTCTTTGTTGAAACGAAAGGAACGAAAACGATTATTAGCCCTGTTTTTACCTTTAGATTTTTTATCCTGTGGTAAAAAAGTTCCTTTCCCACCAGTAACAGTTGAAATAATGGAATCCAACTGAGAACCAAATAATTTGTTACCCTGGAAAGAAATGGAAAGTAAAGTTGATTTAGAAGCCATATCAGCATTCCAAGTTTTAAGCCATAAAGCTCTTCTAGCTAAAATAGCTAGAGACATAAACCTGACATCAACTCTGATAATATCAAAAATGGCATCACAGATAAAATTATTAGCATGTTGAAGAAGAATAATAATATCATGAGAATCACGATGTGTTACTTGTTGCGCTAAAGTTTCCAACCAAAAAGTTGAAGCTGCAGCAACATCAGCCAAAGATATAGCAGGTCTAAGAAGATTACCTGAACACAGATAAGCTTTTCTTAGAAAGGACTCAATTTTCCTATCTAGAGGATCCTTAAACGAAGTACCATCTGACGTAGGAATAGTAGTACGTTTAGCAAGGGTAGAAATAGCCCCATCAACTTTAGGGATCTTGTCCCAAAATTCTAATCTGTCAGACGGCACAGGATATAATTGCTTAAAACGTTTAGAAGGAGTAAATGAATTACCCAAATTATCCCATTCTTTGGAAATTACTGCAGAAATAGCATCAGGGACAGGAAAAACTTCTGGAATAACTACAGGAGTTTTAAAAACCTTATTTAAACGTTTAGATTTAGTATCAAGAGGACCAGAATCCTCTATTTCTAAAGCAATTAGGACTTCTTTAAGTAAAGAACGAATAAATTCCATTTTAAATAAATATGAAGATTTATCAGCATCAACCTCTGAGACAGAATCCTCTGAACCAGAGGAATCATCAGAATCAGAATGATGATGTTCAGTTAAAAATTCATCTGTAGGGAGAGAAGTTTTAAAAGATTTTTTACGTTTACTAGAAGGAGAAATAACAGACATAGCCTTCTTTATGGATTCAGAAACAAAATCTCTTATATTATCAGGAACATTCTGCACCTTAGATGTTGAAGGAACTGCAACAGGCAATGGTACTTTACTAAAGGAAATATTATCTGCTTTAACAAGTTTGTCATGACAATCAATACAAACAACAGCTGGAGGAATAGCTACCAAAAGTTTACAGCAGATACACTTAGCTTTGGTAGATTCAGCACTTGACAGCGATTTTCCTGTAGTATCTTCTGACTCAGATGCAACGTGAGACATCTTGCAATATGTAAGAGAAAAAACAACATATATATAAAGCAAAATTGATCAAATTCCTTAAATGACAGTTTCAGGAATGGGAAAAAATGCCAAAGAACAAGCTTCTAGCAACCAGAAGCAATAAAAAATGAGACTTAAATAATGTGGAGACAAAAGTGACGCCCATATTTTTTCGCGCCAAATAAGACGCCCACATTATTTGGCGCCTAAATGCTTTTTGGCGCCAAAAATAACGCCACATCCGGAACGCCGACATCTTTGGCGCAAAATAACGTCAAAAAATGACGCAACTTCCGGCGACACGTATGACGCCGGAAACGGAAATAGAATTTTTGCGCCAAAAAAGTCCGCGCCAAAAATGACGCAATAAAATGAAGCATTTTCAGCCCCCGCGAGCCTAACAGCCCACAGGGAAAAAGTCAAATTTTAAGGTAAGAAAAAATGTTAAATTAAAATGCATTATCCCAAATATGAAACTGACTGTCTGAAAATAAGGAAAGTTGAACATTCTGAGTCAAGGCAAATAAATGTTTGAATACATATATTTAGAACTTTATAAACAAAGTGTCCAACCATAGCTAGGAGTGTCACAGAAAATAAGACTTACTTACCCCAGGACACTCATCTACATATAGTAGATAGCCAAACCAGTACTGAAACGAGAATCAGTAGAGGTAATGGTATATATAAGAGTATATCGTCGATCTGAAAAGGGAGGTAAGAGATGAATCTCTACAACCGATAACAGAGAACCTATGAAATAGACCCCGTAGAAGGAGATCACTGCATTCAAATAGGCAATACTCTCCTCACATCCCTCTGACATTCACTGCACGCTGAGAGGAAAACCGGGCTCCAACTTGTTGCGGAGCGCATATCAACGTAGAATCTAGCACAAACTTACTTCACCACCTCCATCGGAGGCAAAGTTTGTAAAACTGAATTGTGGGTGTGGTGAGGGGTGTATTTATGGGCATTTTGAGGTTTGGGAAACTTTGCCCCTCCTGGTAGGAATGTATATCCCATACGTCACTAGCTCATGGACTCTTGCTAATTACATGAAAGAAATAAGGAATTGGAATAATTGTGCTTTATACAAAAAAATCATAACCACCAGAAAAAGGGTGGGCCTCATGGACTCTTGCTATTATGAAAGAAATGAATATATCGGGTAAGTTCTTACATAAATTATGTTTTCTTTCATGTAATTAGCAAGAGTCCATGAGCTAGTGACGTATGGGATAATGACTACCCAAGATGTGGATCTTCCACGCAAGAGTCACTAGAGAGGGAGGGATAAAATAAAGACAGCCAATTCCGCTGAAAATAATCCACACCCAAACCAAAGTTTAAATCTTATAATGAAAAAAAATGAAATTATAAGCAGAAGAATCAAACTGAAACAGCTGCCTGAAGTACTTTTCTACCAAAAACTGCTTCAGAAGAAGAAAACACATCAAAATGGTAGAATTTAGTAAAAGTATGCAAAGAAGACCAAGTTGCTGCTTTGCAAATCTGATCAACCGAAGCTTCATTCCTAAACGCCCAGGAAGTAGAAACTGACCTAGTAGAATGAGCTGTAATCCTTTGAGGCGGAGTTTTACCCGACTCGACATAAGCATGATGAATTAAAGATTTCAACCAAGATGCCAAAGAAATGGCAGAGGCCTTCTGACCTTTCCTAGAACCGGAAAAGATAACAAATAGACTAGAAGTCTTTCGGAAATTCTTAGTAGCTTCAACATAATATTTCAAAGCTCTAACTACATCCAAAGAATGCAATGATTTCTCCTTAGAATTCTTAGGATTAGGACATAATGAAGGAACCACAATTTCTCTACTGATGTTGTTAGAATTCACAACCTTAGGTAAAAATTTAAAAGAAGTTCGCAACACCGCCTTATCCTGATGAAAAATCAGAAAAGGAGACTCACAAGAAAGAGCAGATAATTCAGAAATTCTTCTGGCAGAAGAGATGGCCAAAAGGAACAAAACATTCCAAGAAAGTAATTTAATGTCCAATGAATGCATAGGTTCAAACGGAGGAGCTTGAAGAGCCCCCAGAACCAAATTCAAACTCCAAGGAGGAGAAATTGACTTAATGACAGGTTTTATACGAACCAAAGCTTGTACAAAACAATGAATATCAGGAAGATTAGCAACAGAAAGAGCAGAGATTTGTCCTTTCAAGGAACTTGCAGACAAACCTTTATCCAAACCATCCTGAAGAAACTGTAAAATTCTCGGAATTCTAAAAGAATGCCAGGAAAAATGATGAGAAAGACACCAAGAAATATAAGTCTTCCAGACTCTATAATATATCTCCCTAGATACGGATTTACGAGCCTGTAACATAGTATTAATCACAGAGTCAGAGAAACCTCTTTGACTAAGAATCAAGCGTTCAATCTCCATACCTTTAAATTTAAGGATTTCAGATCCTGATGGAAAAAAGGACCTTGCGACAGAAGGTCTGGTCTTAACGGAAGAGTCCACGGTTGGCAAGAGGCCATCCGGACAAGATCCGCATACCAAAACCTGTGAGGCCATGCTGGAGCTACCAGCAGAACAAACGAGTATTCCTTCAGAATCTTGGAGATTACTCTTGGAAGAAGAACTAGAGGCGGAAAGATATAGGCAGGATGATACTTCCAAGGAAGTGACAATGCATCCACTGCTTCCGCTTGAGGATCCCTGGATCTGGACAGATACCTGGGAAGTTTCTTGTTTAGATGAGAGGCCATCAGATCTATTTCTGGAAGTCCCCATATTTGAACAATCTGAAGAAATACCTCTGGGTGAAGAGACCATTCGCCCGGATTTAACGTTTGGCGACTGAGATAATCCGCTTCCCAATTGTCTATACCTGGGATATGAACCGCAGAAACTAGACAGGAGCTGGATTCCGCCCATACCAGAATTAGAGATACTTCTTTCATGGCCAGAGGACTGTGAGTCCCTCCTTGATGATTGATGTATGCCACAGTTGTGACATTGTCTGTCTGAAAACAAATGAACGATTCTCTCTTTAGATGAGGCCAAGACTGAAGAGCTCTGAAAATTGCACGGAGATTCCAAAATATTGATTGGTAATCTCACCTCCTGAGATTCCCAAACCCCTTGTGCTTTCAGAGACCCCCAAACAGCTCCCCAAACTGTCAGACTTGCATCTGTTGAAATTACAGTCCAGGTCGGAAGAACAAAAGAAGCCCCATGAACTAAACGATGGTGATCTGTCCACCATGTCAGAGAGTGTCGTACAAACGGTTTTAAAGATATTAATTGAGATATCTTTGTGTAATCCCTGCACCATTGGTTCAGCATACAGAGCTGAAGAGGTCGCATGTGAAAACGAGCAAAGGGGATCGCATCCGATGCAGCAGTCATAAGACCTAGAATTTCCATGCATAAGGCTACCGAAGGGAATGATTGTGATTGAAGGTTTCGACAAGCTGAGATCAATTTTAGACGTCTCTTGTCTGTCAGAGACAGAGTCATGGACACTGAATCTATCTGGAAACCTAAAAAGGTAACCCTTGTTTGAGGAATCAATGAACTTTTCGGTAAATTGATCCTCCAACCATGATCTTGAAGAAACAACACAAGTCGATTCGTATGAGATTCTGCTAAATGTGAAGACTGAGCAAGTACCAAGATATCGTCCAAATAAGGAAATACCACAATACCCTGTTCTCTGATTACAGACAGAAGGGCACGAGAACCTTTGTAAAAATCCTTGGAGCTGTTGCTAGGCCAAACGGCAGAGCCACAAACTGGTAATGCTTGTCTAGGAAAGAGAATCTCAGAAACTGATAGTGATCTGGATGAATCGGAATATGCAGATATGCATCCTGTAAATCTATTGTGGATATATAATGCCCTTGCTGAACAAAAGGCAGAATAGTCCTTATAGTTACCATTTTGAATGTTGGTATCCTTACATAACGATTCAATATTTTAGATCCAGAACTGGTCTGAAGGAATTCTCCTTCTTTGGTACAATGAAGAGATTTGAATAAAACCCCAGCCCCTGTTCCAGAACTGGAACTGGCATAATTACTCCAGCCAACTCTAGATCTGAAACACATTTCAGAAATGCTTGAGCCTTTGCTGGATTTATTGGGACACTGGAAAGAAAAAATCTCTTTGCAGGAGGCCTTATCTTGAAGCCAATTCTGTACCCTTCTGAAACAATGTTTTGAATCCAAAGATTGTGAATTGAATTGATCCAAATTTGTTTGAAAAAATGTAATCTGCCCCCTACCAGCTGGGCTGGAATGAGGGCCGCACCTTCATGTGGACTTGGGAGCTGGTTTTGGTTTTCTAAAAGGCTTGGACTTATTCCAGACTGAAGATGGTTTCCAAACTGATACCGCTCCTGAGGGCGAAGGATCAGGCTTTTGTTCCTTATTGTGACGAAAGGAACGAAAACTATTACTAGACCTAAATTTACCTTTAGATTTTTTATCCTGTGGTAAAAAAAAGTTCCTTTTCCTCCAGTAACAGTTGAGATAATAGAATCCAACTGAGAACCAAATAATTTATTACCCTGGAAAGAAAGGGAAAGCAAAGTTGACTTAGAAGACATATCAGCATTCCAAGTTTTAAGCCATAAAGCTCTTCTAGCTAAAATAGCTAGAGACATATACCTGACATCAACTCTAATGATATCAAAGATGGCATACAAATAAAGTTATTAGCATGTTGAAGAAGATTAACAATGCTATGAGAGTTATGATCTGTTACTTGTTGCGCTAAAGCTTCTAACCAAAACGTTGAAGCTGCAGCCACATCCGCTAAAGATATAGCAGGTCTAAGAAGATTACCTGAACATAAGTAAGCTTTTCTTAGAAAGGATTCAATCTTCCTATCTAAAGGATCCTTAAAGGAAGTACTATCTGCCGTAGGAATAGTAGTACGTTTAGCAAGAGTAGAGACAGCCCCATCAACCTTAGGGATTTTGTCCCAAAATTCTAATCTGTCAGACGGCACAGGATATAATTGCTTAAAACGTTTAGAAGGAGTAAATGAATTACCCAAATTATTCCATTCCCTGGAGATTACTTCAGAAATAGCATCAGGGACAGGAAACACTTCTGGAATAACTACAGGAGATTTAAAAACCTTATTTAAACGTTTAGATTTAGTATCAAGAGGACCAGAATCCTCTATTTCTAATGCAATTAAGACCTCTTTAAGTAAAGAACGAATAAATTCCATTTTGAATAAATATGAAGATTTATCAGCATCAACCTCTGAGACAGAATCCTCTGAACCAGAGGAACCACTATCAGAATCAGAATGATGATGTTCATTTAAAAATTCATCTGAAAAAGTTTTAAAAGACCTTTTACGTTTACTAGAAGGGGGAATAACAGACATAGCCTTCTTAATAGATTTAGAAACAAAATCTCTTATGTTAACAGGAACACTCTGAGTATTAGATGTTGATGGAACCACAACAGGTAATGTAACATTACTAAAGGAAATATTATCTGCATTAACAAGTTTGTCATGACATTCATTACAAACAACAGCTGGAGGAACAGATACCACAAGTTTACAACAGATACACTTAACTTTGGTAGATCCAGCACAAGGCAGCGTTTTTCCAGAAGTATCTTCTGACTCAGTGTCAATCTGGGACATCTTGCAATATGTAATAGAAAAAACAACATATAAAGCAAAATTGATCAAATTCCTTAAATGACAGTTTCAGGAATGGGAAAAAATGCCAGTGAACAAGCTTCTAGCAACCAGAAGCAATAAATAAAGAGACTTAAATAATGTGGAGACAAAAGTGACGCCCATATTTTTTAGCGCCAAAAGACGCCCACATTATTTGGCGCCTAAATGCTTTTGGCGCCAAAAATGATGCCACATCCGGAACGCCGACACTTTTGGCGAAAAAAACATCAAAAATGACGCAACTTCCGGCGACACGTATGACGCCGGAAATAGCAAAAACTTTTTGCGCCAAAAAAGTCTGCGCCAAGAATGACGCAATAAAATGAAGCATTTTCAGCCCCCGCGAGCCTAACAGCCCACAGGAAAAAAAAGTCAAATTTTAAGGTAAGAAAAAAATTGATTTATTCAAATGCATTATCCCAAATATGAAACTGACTGTCTGAAATAAGGAACGTTGAACATCCTGAGTCAAGGCAAATAAATGTTTGAATACATATATTTAGAACTTTATACAAAAGTGCCCAACCATAGCTTAGAGTGTCACAGAAAATAAGACTTACTTACCCCAGGACACTCATCTACATGTAGTAGAAAGCCAAACCAGTACTGAAGCGAGAATCAGTAGAGGTAATGGTATATATAAGAGTATATCGTCGATCTGAAAAGGGAGGTAAGAGATGAATCTCTACGACCGATAACAGAGAACCTATGAAATAGACCCTGTAGAAGGAGATCATTGAATTCAAATAGGCAATACTCTCCTCACATCCCTCTGACATTCACTGCACGCTGAGAGGAAAACCGGGCTCCAACCTGCTGCGGAGCGCATATCAACGTAGAATCTAGCACAAACTTACTTCACCACCTCCATAGGAGGCAAAGTTTGTAAAACTGATTTGTGGGTGTGGTGAGGGGTGTATTTATAGGCATTTTGAGGTTTGGGAAACTTTGCCCCTCCTGGTAGGAATGTATATCCCATACATCACTAGCTCATGGACTCTTGCTAATTAGTTTCTCAGGGTACCGTCCTTCAAAATGGAAATCATTTGTTCCATTCTTCCTTTGGTCCAAGAGGGTCAGTTCATGATGACCATAGACCAGAAGGACGCATATCTTCATGTTCCCATCCACAAGGATCATCACAAATTCCTGAGATTCGCCTTTCTAGACTAACACTTTCAGTTTATGGCTCTTCCGTATGGCCTTGCCACAGCTCCCAGAATTTTCTCAAAGGTTCTGGGGGCTCTCTTGGCAGTGATCAGGTCTCGGGAATTGCAGTGGCACCATACCTGGACGACATATTGGTTCAGGCGCCATCTTTTTAACAAGCAAACTCTCATACAGAGATATTGTTGTCTTTTCTACGCTCCCATGGTTGGAAAGTGATTCTGCAAAAGAGTTCCCTTGTTCCAGCTACATGGGTGGTTTTCTTAGGGACCATAATAGATTCCCTATCTATGAAAATTTTTCTGACGGTGGGCTTTCCATACGGAGGTGCTCTCCAGGTTAACCCTCACATGGTGGGTTCCGGAGTTGGATCTGATGGCGTCTCGGCAGAAAGCCAAGCTTCCAAGTTACGGTTCAAGGTCAAGAGATCCTCAGGCCACTATGATAGATGCTCTGACGGTTCCTTGTTATTTCGGTCTAGCATACTCCGTTTGCGCTCCTTCCACGAGTTATTGCTCATATCAAACAAGAGAGAACATCTGTAATTTAAATAGCTCCTGCATGGTCTCGCAGGATCTGGTATGCAGACCAAGTGAAGATGTCTTCTTGGCCGCCTTGAAAGTTGCCTCTGAGGAAAGACCTTCTAACTCAGGGTCCATTCCTGCATCCAAATCTAGTTTCTCTAAAGCTGACTGCTTGGAGATTGAACGCTTAGTTCTGTCTAAGCATGGATTGCCTGAGTCTGTCATTAAGACCATTATCCAGGCTCGCAAGCCTGTTACTTGAAAAATGTACCATAAGGTGTGAATCTAAGGGCTACTCTTGGAGTAGGGTCAGGATTCCTAGAATTTTGTCTTTTCTCCAGGAAGGTCTGGAGAAAGGGTTGTCAGTCCGTTCTCTGAAAGATTTCTGCATTATCTATTTTGATACACAAGCGTCTGGCGGATGTGCCAGATGTTTATTCTTTTTGTCAGGCCCTGGTCAGAAGCGGGCCTGTGTTTAAACCTGTTGCTCCTCCTTGGAGCCTTAATCTTGCTCTTAAAGTTTTGCAGCAGGCTCCGTTTGAGCCAATGCATTCCATAAATATTAAGTTGCTATCTTGGAAGGTTGTGTTTCTTATTGCTATCTCTTCTGCTCAGAGAGTTTCGGAACTCTCTGCTTTGCAGTGTGATTCGCCTTACCTTACATGCGGATAAGGTGATTCTTCGTACTAAATTGGGGTTTCTTCCCGAAGTGATTTCGGATAGAAATATTAATCAGGTAATGTTTGTTCCTTCTCTCTGTCCCAATCCTCCTTCTCATAAAGAGCATCTGCTGCACAACTTGGATGTTGTGCATGCTCTAAAATTCTACCTACAGATGACTAAGGATTTTTGCCGGTCTTCTGCCCTGTATGTTTCTCAGGAAAGCGTAAGGGTCAGAAGGCTACTTCTACTACTCTTTCCCTCTGGTTGAGAAGTATGATTTGTTTTGCTTATAAGACTGCTGGACAGCAGCCTCCTGAGAGAATTGCAGCTCATTCCACTAGGGCTGTCTCCTCTTCTTGGGCTTTCAAGGATGAAGCTTCTGTGGAACAGCTTTGCAAGGCTTCAACTTGGTCCTCTCTGCATACTTTTTTTCCAAATTTTATACTTTTGCCTCGGCTGAGGCCTCATTTGGGAGAAAGGTTCTTTAAGCGGTGGTGCCTTTTGTTTAGGTTTGCCTGTCTTGTTCTAACTCCCTGTTCATTCTGTGTCCTCTAGCTTGGGTATTGGTTCCCACTAGTAATTGAATGACATTGTGGACTCTCCATATCTTAGGAAAGAAAACAAAATGTATGCTTACCTGATAAATTTATTTATTTCTGGATATGGAGAGTCCACGACCCCACCCTTTGTTAAGACAGTTATTTTTTACTAAACCTCAGGCACCTCTACATCTTTGTGTTATTCTTTTTCCATTTCCCTTTCGACCAAATGACTGGATTATGGGTAGGGGAGTGACACTTAACAGCTTTGCTGTGGTGCTCTTTGCCTTCTCCTGCTGGCCAGGAGTGATATTACCACTAGTAATTGAATGATCTTGTGGACTCTCCATAAAGAAAGGAATACATTTATCAGGTAAGCATTACTTTTGTTTTTAACATATTTAAAAGAACATTTTCCATCTTTTTCTGTTCTCAGACATTTAGCACTATGCAGCTGGTATAAACGTTACTGTAAACACATTAAATGGGCATGAAACCAAACCTTTTTCTTTTGTGATTAAGGCAGAGCATATACATTTTTTTTAACAAATTTCCAATTCTACTTTTAAATTTGTTTCATTCTCATAGTATGCTTTGTAGAAGAGATATCTAGGTAGGTAGCAAGCACGTTTGGAACACTACATGGCAAGAAAAAGTGTTCCCATCTAGCCCTCTTGCAAATGCAGTAATCTCCACAGAAAATGTTGCCAGCCAGGTGGCAGTGCAATACTCTGTAATATTTTTACATTTTTCGCTATCCAAATGACAAATTAATTGCATAAAATTAACAAATAATAATAAGGATAATTTGTGCAATAGACATTGAAACTTTTTAATTTTAGCTTATTTTTAGCTAAAATGTTAGCCAGTGTTAAGAAAAATCAGTTGAGTGGTACACCCATTAAAAAGAGCCTGGGTAAACAACTGCAAATGTATAACATTCTTGCAAAACTGCTGCAGATGCTTGCACGCTTCTTAGCTTACCCCCATAGTTTCCAACAAAGGATACCAAATTAATAAGAGATAAATTGGAAGGCTGTTTAAAATTACATGATCTACCTGAACCGAAAGTAAACATTAAACACCAATTGTTTCTGTATAACAAATTATGTCTAATAGAGACAACTCCCACAAAAAGTTTATTTAGCACAAGCATATACATTAAAAAGCTCTCTACTATGGGGTTGATTTATCAAGCCCTTTGCCTGCCTACAACTGCTGGTTTCCGTATTTAACAAGCAGCAGTCATCAGACCACTGCTTTTCCTAACCTTTCCGACCGAGAAGATTGACAGCTCCTGCCTGCGCATGATTGGCTGAGCGCGGGCTTGGGGCGTGGCGTTCCACAAGAGAGCAAAATTGCATTCTTGTGCAATGCTGAATTTCCGGTAGCAGAATTCAGCCTGCCAGAGCAGCATGATAAATCGACCCCTTTATTGCAAGATATTCACTTTTAAATAGAACAGAGAAATTTAGGTGCAATATCCCCTTAAAGGGACATTAAACCCAACATTTTTCTTTTATGATTCAGGTAGAGAATACAATTTTAAACAACATTCCAACTTACTTCTATTATCTAATTTGCTTCATTCTTTAGATATTCTTGTTGAAGAAAAAGCAATGCACATGAGTGAGCCAATCACACAAGGTATCTTTGTGCAGCCAACAATCAGCAGCTACTGAGCCTATCTAGATATGATTTTGAGCAAAGGATATCAAGAGAATGAAGCAAATTAGAAAACAAAATTTATGCTTACCTGATAAATTCATTTCTCCTGTAGTGTGGTCAGTCCACGGGTCATCATTACTTCTGGGATATTATCTCCTCCCCTACAGGAAGTGCAAGAGGATTCACCCAGCAGAGCTGCTATATAGCTCCTCCCCTCTACGTCACCTCCAGTCATTCGACCAAAGGACCAACGAGAAAGGAGAAGCCCAAGGGTGTAGTGGTGACTGGAGTATAATCCAAAAAATTTTTAGCCTGCCATAAAAAACAGGGCGGGCAGTGGACTGACCACACTACAGGAGAAATGAATTTATCAGGTAAGCATAAATTTTGTTTTCTCCTGTTAAGTGTGGTCAGTCCACGGGTCATCATTACTTCTGGGATACCAATACCAAAGCAAAAGTACACGGATGACGGGAGGGACAGGCAGGCTCTTTATACGGAGGGAACCACTGCCTGAAGAACCTTTCTCCCAAAAACAGCCTCCGAAGAAGCAAAAGTGTCAAATTTGTAAAATTTGGAAAAAGTATTTAGAGAAGACCAAGTTGCAGCCTTGCAAATCTGTTCAACAGAAGCCTCATTCTTAAAGGCCCAAGTGGAAGCCACAGCTCTAGTAGAATGAGCTGTAATTCTTTCAGGAGGCTGCTGTCCAGCAATCTCATAGGCTAATCGTATTATGCTACGAAGCCAAAAAGAGAGAGAGGTAGCCGAAGCTTTTTGACCTCTCCTCTGACCAGAATAAACGACAAACAGGGAAGACGTTTGACGAAAATCCTTAGTTGCCTGTAGATAAAATTTCAGGGCACGGACTACATCTAGATTGTGTAGCAGACGTTCCTTCTTCGAGGAAGGATTAGGACACAAAGATGGAACAACAATCTCTTGATTGATATTCCTGTTAGTGACCACCTTAGGTAGGAACCCAGGTTTAGTACGCAAAACTACCTTGTCTGAATGAAAAATCAGATAAGGAGAATCACAATGTAAGGCAGATAACTCAGAGACTCTTCGAGCCGAGGAAATAGCCATTAAAAACAGAACTTTCCAAGATAACAACTTGATATCAATGGAATGAAGGGGTTCAAACGGAACACCCTGTAAAACATTAAGAACTAAGTTCAAACTCCATGGCGGAGCAACAGTTTTAAACACAGGCTTGATCCTAGCTAAAGCCTGACAAAAAGCTTGAACGTCCGGAACTTCTGACAGAAGAATGGACAGAGCTGAAATCTGTCCCTTTAAAGAACTAGCGGATAACCCCTTTTCTAAACCTTCTTGTAGAAAAGACAATATCCTTGGAATCCTAACCTTACTCCATGAGTAACTCTTGGATTCGCACCAATATAAGTATTTACGCCATATTTTATGGTAAATCCTTCTGGTAACAGGCTTCCTAGCCTGTATTAAGGTATCAATAACTGGCTCAGAAAAACCACGTTTTAAAAAAATCAAGCGTTCAATTTCCAAGCAGTCAGCTTCAGAGAAGTTAGATTTTGATGTTTGAATGGACCCTGGATCAGAAGGTCCTGTTTCAGAGGTAGAGACCAAGGCGGACAGGATGACATGTCCACTAGATCTGCATACCAAGTCCTGCGTGGCCATGCAGGTGCTATTAGAATCACTGATGCTCTCTCCTGTTTGATTCTGGCAATCAATCGAGGAAGCATCGGGAAGGGTGGAAACACATAAGCCATCCCGAAGGTCCAAGGTGCTGTCAAAGCATCTATCAGAACCGCTCCCGGATCACTGGATCTGGACCCGTAGCGAGGAAGCTTGGCGTTCTGACGAGACGCCATGAGATCTATCTCTGGTTTGCCCAAACGTCGAAGTATCTGGGCAAAGACCTCCGGATGAAGTTCCCACTCCCCCGGATGAAAAGTCTGACGACTTAAGAAATCCGCCTCCCAGTTCTCCACTCCCGGGATGTGGATTGCAGACAGATGGCAAGAGTGAGACTCTGCCCAGCGAATTATCTTTGATACTTCCATCATTGCTAGGGAGCTTCTTGTCCCTCCCTGATGGTTGATGTAAGCTACAGTCGTGATGTTGTCCGACTGAAACCTGATGAACCCCCGAGTTGTTAACTGGGGCCAAGCCAGAAGGGCATTGAGAACTGCTCTCAATTCCAGAATGTTTATTGGAAGGAGACTCTCCTCCTGATTCCATAGTCCCTGAGCCTTCAGAGAATTCCAGACAGCGCCCCAACCTAGTAGGCTGGCGTCTGTTGTTACAATTGTCCAGTCTGGCCTGCTGAATGGCATCCCCCTGGACAGGTGTGGCCGATAAAGCCACCATAGAAGAGAATTTCTGGTCTCTTGATTCAGATTCAGAGTGGGGGACAAATCTGAGTAATCCCCATTCCACTGACTTAGCATGCACAATTGCAGCGGTCTGAGATGTAGGCGTGCAAAAGGTACTATGTCCATTGCCGCTACCATTAAGCCGATCACCTCCATGCATTGAGCTACTGACGGGTGTTGAATGGAATGAAGGACACGGCATGCATTTTGAAGCTTTGTTAACCTGTCTTCTGTCAGGTAAATCTTCATTTCTACAGAATCTATCAGAGTCCCCAAGAAGGGAACTCTTGTGAGTGGAAAGAGAGAACTCTTCTTTTCGTTCACCTTCCATCCATGCGACCTTAGAAATGCCAGTACTAACTCTGTATGAGACTTGGCAGTTTGAAAGCTTGAAGCTTGTATCAGAATGTCGTCTAGGTACGGAGCTACCGAAATTCCTCGCGGTCTTAGTACCGCCAGAAGAGTACCCAGAACCTTTGTGAAGATTCTTGGAGCTGTAGCCAATCCGAATGGAAGAGCTACAAACTGGTAATGCCTGTCTAGAAAGGCAAACCTTAGATACCGGTAATGATTTCTGTGAATCGGTATGTGAAGGTAAGCATCCTTTAAATCCACTGTGGTCATGTACTGACCCTCTTGGATCATGGGCAAAATTGTTCGAATAGTTTCCATCTTGAACGATGGAACTCTTAGGAATTTGTTTAGGATCTTTAAATCCAAGATTGGCCTGAAAGTTCCCTCTTTTTTGGGAACTACAAACAGATTTGAGTAAAACCCTTGTCCTTGTTCCGACCGCGGAACTGGATGGATCACTCCCATTAATAAAAGATCTTGTACGCAGCGTAGGAACGCTTCTTTCTTTATTTGGTTTGTTGACAACCTTGACAGATAAAATCTCCCTCTTGGGGGAGAGGATTTGAAGTCCAGAAGGTATCCCTGAGATATGATCTCTAACGCCCAGGGATCCTGAACATCTCTTGCCCAAGCCTGGGCGAAGAGAGAAAGTCTGCCCCCTACTAGATCCGGTCCCGGATCGGGGGCCCTCGATTCATGCTGTCTTAGGGGCAGCAGCAGGTTTCCTGGCCTGTTTGCCCTTGTTCCAGGACTGGTTAGGTTTCCAGCCTTGTCTGTAGCGAGCAACAGCTCCTTCCTGTTTTGGTGCAGAGGAAGTTGATGCTGTTCCTGCTTTGAAATTACGAAAGGAACGAAAATTAGACTGTCTAGCCCTAGGTTTGGCTTTGTCCTGAGGCAGGGCATGGCCTTTACCTCCTGTAATGTCAGCGATAATCTCTTTCAACCCGGGCCCGAATAAGGTCTGCCCTTTGAAAGATATATTAAGCAATTTAGATTTAGAAGTAACATCAGCTGACCAGGATTTTAGCCACAGTGCTCTGCGTGCCTGAATGGCAAATCCGGAATTCTTAGCCGTAAGTTTAGTTAAATGTACTACGGCATCTGAAATAAATGAGTTAGCTAACTTAAGGGCTTTAAGTTTGTGTGTAATCTCATCTAGTGTAGATGATTCAATTGTCTCTTCCAGAGACTCAAACCAAAATGCTGCTGCAGCCGTGACAGGCGCAATACATGCAAGAGGTTGCAATATAAAACCTTGTTGAACAAACATTTTCTTAAGGTAACCCTCTAATTTTTTATCCATTGGATCTGAAAAAGCACAGCTATCCTCCACCGGGATAGTGGTACGCTTAGCTAAAGTAGAAACTGCTCCCTCCACCTTAGGGACCGTTTGCCATAAGTCCCGTGTGGTGGCGTCTATTGGAAACATTTTTCTAAATATCGGAGGAGGTGAAAACGGCACACCGGGCCTATCCCACTCCTTAGTAACAATTTCAGTAAGTCTCTTAGGTATAGGAAAAACATCAGTACTCGCCGGTACCGCAAAATATTTATCCAACCTACACATTTTCTCTGGTATTGCAACTGTGTTACAATCATTCAGAGCCGCTAACATCTCCCCTAGTAATACACGGAGGTTTTCCAGCTTAAATTTAAAATTTGAAATATCTGAATCCAGTCTGTTTGGATCAGAACCGTCACCCACAGAATGAAGTTCTCCGTCCTCATGTTCTGCCACCTGTGACGCAGTGTCTGACATGGCCCTAATATTATCAGCGCACTCTGTTCTCACCCCAGAGTGATCACGCTTGCCTCTAAGTTCTGGTAATTTAGCCAAAACTTCAGTCATAACAGTAGCCATATCCTGTAATGTGATTTGAAATGGCCGCCCAGATGTACTCGGCGCTACAATATCACGCACCTCCCGAGCGGGAGATGCAGGTACTGACACGTGAGGCGAGTTAGTCGGCATAACTCTCCCCTCGTTGTTAGGTGAAATATGTTCAGTTTGTACAGATTGACTTTTATTTAAAGTAACATCAATACAATTAGTACATAAATTTCTATTGGGCTCCACTTTGGCATTAGCACATATAGCAAATGTATCTTCCTCTGAATCAGACATGTTTAACACACTAGCAATAAACTAGCAACTTGGAAATGCTTTTCAAGTAATTTACAATATGAAAACGAACTGTGCCTATAAGAAGCACAGAAAAAATTATGACAGTTGAAAATAAATAAGTTATAGCATCAAATCTTTGTAAGAAATATACAATTTTAGCAAAGGATTGTTCCCATTAGCAAAGGATAACTAACCCTGACAGCAGAAAAAATACACAAATAAACGTTTTTTATCACAGTCAACTACAATCTTCACAGCTCTGCTGTGAATGATTACCTCCCTCAAAACAAGCTTTGGAGATCCCTGAGTTCTGTAGAGATGAACCGGATCATGCAGGAAGAAAATGAACCTCTGACTGAGTTTTTTGATGCGTAGTAAAAGCGCCAAAAATGGCCCCTCCCCCTCACACATAACAGTGAGAGAGATCAGTAAACTGCTTTAATTTAAACAAAACTATTGCCAAGTGGAAAAAATAGTGCCCAAAACATTTTTTCACCCAGTACCTCAGAGAAATAAACGATTTTACATGCCAGCAAAAAAAAAAATGTTTAACCTCAATAAATTAATTGTTATTTAAAACCTATTGCAAGTCCCTGCAAATTAGGTTAAGTCTATGCATACAGTATAAATCCAGTGAAGTACCATTCCCCAGAATACTGAAGTGTAAAATATACATACATGACAGCCTGATACCAGCTACATCTACTGCATTTAAGGCTGAGTTTACATTATAACGGTATGGCAGGATTTTCTCATCAATTCCATGTCAGAAAATAAAAACTGCTACATACCTCTTTGCAGATTAATCTGCCCGCTGTCCCCTGATCTGAAGTTTACCTCTCCTCAGATGGCCGAGAAACAGCAATATGATCTTAACTACTCCGGCTAAAATCATAGAAAAAACTCAGGTAGATTCTTCTTCAAATTCTACCAGAGAATGAATAACACACTCCGGTGCTATTATAAAATAACAAACTTTTGATTGAAGGTAATAAACTAATTAAAATCACCACAGTCCTCTCACACATCCTATCTATTCGTTGGGTGCAAGAGAATGACTGGAGGTGACGTAGAGGGGAGGAGCTATATAGCAGCTCTGCTGGGTGAATCCTCTTGCACTTCCTGTAGGGGAGGAGATAATATCCCAGAAGTAATGATGACCCGTGGACTGACCACACTTAACAGGAGAAAGTTGTTTAAAATTGCATGCTCTATCAGAATCAAGAAAGAAAACATTTGAGTTTGGGGTCCCTCTAAATTTTCTGAATGGATAGAACTAGGAGAATGATCTATGCACAAAAAGTTAGAGTCCTACAATGTGAAAGAAAAGTGACCGCAGGGAACATTTTTTCTTTCTCTTTTGGCTCACCTTGACAGCCATTCATCAAAAACATATAAAATAAAAAGAGCACAAGCTAAAGCTATATGATGTAGTATTTAAATCATCTTTTACAGTTAATGCTGTAACTATTTTTTTAATTATTTATAATATTAATGTCTTCATCACAACTATTTGTAGAAATGTGCACACAAAGCTTGTTAAAATGTGTTCTTTGTACCTTTAAAAGGAATTTTCTTTCATGTAATTGGCAAGAGTCCATGAGCTAGTGACGTATGGGATATACAATCCTACCAGGAGGGGCAAAGTTTGCCAAACCTCAAAATGCCTATAAATACACCCCTCACCATACCCACAATTCAGTTTTACAAACGTTGCCTCCTATGGAGGTGGTGAAGTAAGTTTGTGCTTGATTTCTATGATTTCTTCTGTGATAAGTGCTTCTAAGCATTCTGAAGCCCAATTCCTCTCAGAGTACAGCATTTGTCAGAGGGATGTGAAGAGATTATCGCCCGTTTGATTTTATGGTTTTCCTTGCGGGAAATCTTTTCAAGAGTTCTCTGTTATCTGTCGTAGGGATTCATCTCCTACCTCCCTTTTGAGATCGACGATATACTTGTGTATACTTTTACCTTTGCTGATAGCTTTCAGTACTGGTTTGGCTATCTGCTATATGTGGATGGGTGTCTTTCAGTAAGTATGTATCATTATTTTAAGACACTCTCAGCTATGGTTTGGCACTTTATGTATTAATATAAAGTTTAAAATATATGTGTTTTACTTATATTTGCCATGAGTCAGGTCTATGTGTATTTCCCATTGCAGTCCAGCAGTTTCGTTATGGGAATCATGTTTAGGAAGTTCGTCTTACCTGGGGTATGGTCTTTTTTTTAAATTTGACTTGTTTTTTCTTGGAAAACTTGCGGGCATATTAGGCTTGTGAGGGCGCAAAATGCTGTTATTTATTGCATCATTCTTAGCGCGAGAAATGTTTTGGGCGCAAATGTGCTTCTCTCATGACGCAAGTTCGTCATTTCCTTCGTCTTAGTTGACGCTAGGTTGTTTGGCTTGAAATTGTGTTATGACGCGAGTTGCGTCCTTTCTGGATGTTTGTTGGCGCCAAAAAATTTCTCAACTTCCTTTTGCAATGTGCGTAATAATTGGTGCCAAAAAATTAAGTTTTATTTTACCTCACTTCCTATATGCTCTTTGCCTTCTTAATGCTCAGAAGGCTATGCTTTTTGCCAATTTTAGCATTTGCATTTTTTCCCATTCCTGAAACTGCTGTATGTGGAAATAAGAAATTTCTGCTTAATATTTTTTTTTTTCTACATTTTACAAGATGTCTCAATCTGATTCTGTCTCAGAAGCTGCTGTAGGAACCATGCGGCCTGAACACAGTTCTACCAAAGCTAAGTGTATCTGTTGTAAGCTAGTGGAGATTATATCTCCAGCTGTAGTATGTAACAGTTGTCATGATAAGCTTTTGAATGCAGAAAAGGTTTCTATTAGTGCTAGTACAGTATCTGTTGTTCCTTCAACATCTAAAGTACATGATATCCCTGTTGATATGAAAAATGATATTGCTGATGCGATACAGAAGGCTATGGCTGCTATACCACCTTCAAAAAAACGTAAAAGGTCTTTTAAAACTTCTCATAATATTGATGAAATTTGTAATGACTGGCAACATACTGATATATCCTCATCTGATGAGGATCTCTCTGATTCAGAAGATCCTACTTCAGACATTGACACTGATAAATCATCTTATCTTTTTAAGATTGAGTATATTCGTTTTTTGTTAAAAGACGTGTTAATAACTTTTGATATTGAGGAGTCTAGTCCTCTTGTATCCTTTGCCAGTGGCTAAATTAGAGTTTGGGGGGAAAGTCCCTAAGGTTGATGGGGCTATTTCTACTCTTCCTAAACGTACTACTATTCCTATGGAAGATAGTACCTCTTAAGGATCCTTTAGATAGGAAGATTGAATCTTATCTAAGGAAAACTTATTTGCATTCTGGCTATATGCTCAGACCTGCCATTTCTATGGCTGATGTTGAGACTGCATCAACTTTTTGGTTGGATAGCTTAGCACAATGGGAAAAAGACTCTGATTTGCATAGCATTGTTCGTTTGCTTCAACATGCTAATCGTTTTATCTGTCATGCTATTTTTGAAATCATCAAGATAAATGTTTAATCTATGTTTTTAGCTATTTTTAGCTAGAAGAGCTTTATGGCTCAAATCATGGAATGCTGACATGATATCTAAATTTAGGTTACTATCCATTTCATTCCAGGGTAATAATTTGTTTGGTTCCCAGTTGGATTCAATTATTTCCACTATTACTGGGGGGGAAGTGAGTTTTTTTGCCTCAAGATAAAAAGTCTAAAGGCAAATCTAGAGCTTCTAATCTGTTTCATTCCTTTCGTCAGAATAGAGAAAAGAAAACCGCTCCTTCCCCTAAAGACTCTGGCTCCAATTGGAAGCCTTCCTCGAGTTGGAATAAATCCAAGCCTTACAAGAAACCAAAGCCAGCCCCCAAGACTACATGAAGGTGCAGCCCTCGATCCAGTTCTGCTGGTGGGGGGCAGATTGAAATGATTTCAAGACGTTTGGGCAGGTTCCATTCAGAATCATTGGATTCAGAATATTGTCTCCCAGGGGTATCGAATAGGTTTCAGAATAAGACCTCCTGTGAGAATATTTTTTCCCTCTCACGTACCAACAAATCCTGTGAAAGTTCAGGCTTTTCTGAAATGTGTTTCAGATCTAGAGCTTTCATGAGTGATTATACCAGTTCCAATTCTGGAACAGGGTCTGGGTTTTTATTCAAATCTATTCATTGTCCTGAAGAAGGAAAATTCTTTCAGACCAGTTCTGGATCTGAAGTTTTTGAATCATTTTGTAAGAGTCCCAACTTTCAAGATGGTGACTATAATGGACTATTCTGCCTTTTGTTCAGAAAGGTCATTACATGTCCTCAATAGACTTACACGATGTGTATCTTCATATTCCGATTCATCCAGACCACTATCTGTTTCTGAGATTCTCTTTTCTAGACAAGCATTACCAGTTTGTTGCTCTTCCTTTTTTTTTTTTTTTTTTTTTTTTTTTTTAATATTTGTATTAATTTTTAAACAAAGAAAAACAAAGAAATTACAAATTCCACATTCTATAGGTAGTATTAACTACCCGAAAAGCAATATTCCATCAAAATATGATGTCACAATATGTTCCAGTGAAATATACCTTGCTCCACTGGCTCATTCCATATTTACATAATTACCAGGACCTCAGCGACAAACAGAAAAAAAATATATATATATAAAATAAAATTAAATAAATTCCCCCTCTCACCGTCCGCCTAATCAAATGACCATGTTCTTGGGAACCCTCCTGTCTGTAACTGCTGCTGGAACCACTCAGACTTCTTAAAGGCTATCACAATTTGCCTCTGAATAGTTACAGAAAGAGATAGGATCATCGATTTCCATTTAGTAAAAAATTGCCGTAGTTGTTTATTATTAGTGATTTTTATATTATACTGATCCAGTAATATTTGATACTGGGCTTTCCTGAGGAATTCAGACAACTTAAGGTCACCTCCTCCCTTCCAATTAGAGAGAAACATATTTCTCCCTACTAATATCATTGTGTTCAGGAATTTATGGTTAATTCCAGGTTTACTATTGTTGTGTTGAAATAAAAGAAATATCTCAAGCTGTGAAAACTCCGTCTGGACTCCCATAACCTTATTACACCAGAAATTAACTTTGTTCCAGAATTGCCTCACTTTAGGACATTTCCAGAAACAATGGAATAAATCTGCCCTTTCTTGTCTACATTTGGGACACTCCCCTGATACTATATTGCCCCTCCATATAGATATTCGGGCAGGGGAGAGGTATGCCATATTCAATAATTTAATATGGGATTCCCACCAGGTAACTAATGTCGTTGCTTTCATTGTTAACCTGACACTGGCGGCGATCCGCTCCTTTTCTACTAGTGGTAGCACCTTATCCCATTTCCAAAGTAATCTATTCATATGGGTTTCCCCTTGGATATTAATTAACATTTTATATACTAGTGAAATTCTGTTGCCCCCATCAGTGTAAGCTTGAATAACTCTGCTAACTTCCCCCTTATCCATTTCCATCCCTGTTTCAATTCTTAAATCCCCAATCCAGTGGCATACTTGTAAATAGGCATAGAAAGATGACCTTTCTAGATTGTATTTACCTTTCAGCTCCTCGAAAGGTCTAACTACCAGCTTGTTTTCCTGACATAATTGGCCTAATGAGTAGAGACCGGCTTGTGCCCATCTAGAAAAAACCGACATGTTCAAGCCTGGCGAAAAACTTGGGTTTCCTGTAAGTGGGAGAAAGGCCGATTTGCGAAAATGAATCTTGGTTGCTACACACACTTTCTGCCATGTCCTGACAACATCTTTGATGGTAACATATTGTATTATATTGGTCGGCAATTTTATCGCTGGATTATGTAAAATTGCTTTTAAATCAAAAGGAGCAATCAAGTGCGACTCCAGGTCATACCATGTAACATGGCCTTTCTCAGTAATCCAATCTAATGCAAATTTACAAACAGCTGCATAGTTATAGATTCTAATATTTGGACATACGAGGCCTCCACACTGTTATGGGAGTGTTAAAGTTTCAAATGCTATTCGTGGCTTTTTCCCCCACCAAATGAAGTTATTAAAGGCCCTCTGTAGCGTGAGAATGTCTTTCTTATATAATAACAATGGAAAATTTTGGAGGAAATATAATAGTTTGGGGAATATAATGGTTTTTATAAGCATGATTCTAGCCGAAATACTGAGTGGTAAATTGGCCCAAATTTGAACTTTTTCTTGTATTTCTTTGATACATTTGGAAAAGTTCAGTTCATACCAATCCCTGGGATTATTACTCAAGTTTAAACCCAGATATTGAATACATGCAGTTTCGTGAAACGGGTGGGTTATTGCCTGGGCCCGTTTATGGATTCATAGCAATTCCGATTTCTCGTTATTAATCCTATAACCCGAAAAAGATCCAAATAACCTAAATATAGATAAGACTTGTGGTATGGACTGAATTGTGTTACTTAGAAATAACAAGAGATCGTCCGCAAAAAGTGAAAGCACCATCTCCTGAGGGCCTATTCTAATCCCCTTCAACTCCTGTCTCAGATAGATTGCCAAGGGTTCTAGGGACAGATTAAAAAGTAGTGGGGATAACGGGCAACCCTGTCTTGTCCCTCGCCTCAAAGGAAATCTGTCTGATGCTTCACCATTAACTATAATTGCTGATAAAGGATTTTTATAGATTTTCTGTATAAATTGATGAAATGCCCCTGTCAATCAAAATCTCTCTAATGACTCAAAGAGATGATCCCACCCGATCGAGTCGAACGCCTTTTCGGCGTCGACTGTGAGAATTGCAAGGTCGGGTTTCAGATGTGCTTTCTTGTGAACTTTATTTGAAAAATAGTCCAGGACCAGCTGTACTCTTCGTATATTTTTAACTGGATTCCATCCTGTCATAAATCCTGACTGGTCTGGATGTATCATGTAGTGTAAACATTTTTTGAGGCGATTAGAAATAATCGTCGTCAGCAGTTTGTAGTCCTGATTAAGGAGGGAGATGGGTCTGTATGATGAAGGGGAGCTAGGATCTTTTCCCTTCTTTAAAATCAGGACCACATTTGAAGCTGTAAATAAGGGGGATTGAGGCCTATTTCCAATAAAATAGTCATTAAATAATACATGTAAAAGGGGAAGAATTGGTTCTCGTAGACGTTTATAAAATTCGGCTGGCAAAGCATCCGGCCCAGGGGATTTACCTCCTTTGAGGTTAGTTATGGCATCTGATATCTCTTTTATTGTAATCGGTTCGTTCAACCTTTGTAAGTCTTGATTTGTGATCTGAGGTGCTTTAATCTTCTGCCAAAACTTCTCTTTGTTATCTTGGTCTATTATACTAGGAGAGTACACCTTTTGATAGTAATCGAGGAAGACTTGCCTTATTTCTGAGCTCTTATTAAATCTCATATTCTGATAGTCAATAGCTGAGATAAAGTTTTTCTGTTGTCTATTTTTTGCCATTTTAGCTAATATTTTAGCCGAAATGCCCTGACTCCCTGCAAAAAAAGCTTTTTGCTTCTGATCCTCTTCAACCATGTTTGTTTAAGAAAAAGATTGCGTTCTCCTCTAATCTTTCTATATTTATCCCAATTAAATATAGTTTTATCCTGGATATAATGCACATATGCATTTTTAAGTGTATTGGCTAGTTGTTCCTCCCTCTAGTCCCTTCTTCTCTTCATCCTAATTAAATATGCTTTTATTTCCCCTCTAAGGACCGCCTTTGCAGTCTCCCAGAGGATTTCAGGTTTATTCAAATAGTCTTTATTATGATTAAAAAACTCTCCATCTTTCTTGCAACCATGACCTAAATTTGATATTTTGAACCAAGTATTGTGGAAAAAAGAAACGCGCATTACTACTCCAGGTGGAGGCCCTGTATTGGATCTCCAATGAAATAATTGCATGATCAGATACCTTAATTTCTTTAATATCCGACTTTATGTCGAACTTCATCAATTGGCTAGAAACTAGAAAAAAATCTATCCTAGAAAAGGATCTGAATGACCTGGATTCGCACGTGTACCCCCTCTGATCTGGGTGTTGACTCCGCCAAACATCCTTGAGTGCCAATCTCTGACAGAACTTGCGTAGAATCTTGGTTTCCCTAGTTTTTCTATCCATCGATCTACTGTTGAATCTATCTAGGATATGGGAAAAGGTCATGTTATAATCCCCCACTACTATTATGTTTTTTCCCACAAACTGAAAGAGTTTCAGTCCTAATATTTCCCAGAAATCTCTGTTTTATTGGGACCATAAAGATTGCAGAAGACATATAATTTCTTTTCTATTATAATTTCCAGGATTTGATACCTCCCATCTGGGTCATTATATGTTGTTAAAATTTGATGCTTGTTAAACAATATAGCTAACCCTCTTTTTCTTTGGCTGTACGGTGTGCATATGACCTCCCCTACCCATTTAGTTTGTAGTTTAACAGCTTCTACCGGGGGTAGGTGAGTTTCTTGGATAAAAGCTAAATCCGGTTTATGGGAGCCCAGAAGCTTTAACATTAATTTCCTCTTAATAGGTGAGGAGATTCCTCCTATATTCCAGGATAGTATATTAAGTTTGTTCATCCCTATTTATCAGGACCTTTGCTAGGTCTCGGCGGGAGAGGGAAAATGAAGAAAAAAGAAAAAAAAAAAAAAAGAGCAATAACTTAAAACACATAAACCGGACCCGGGTCCCAGTATGCAAATTACCAATACTACAATACCTGTACTTAACATTCAAATATCTAATATCATTAACCCATCTCAGTGGTTGTTGGAGGGGCTGTGCTCCCCCAATACTACTAGACAACATTCCCTCCCCATTTTTCAATACAGTTAGGAACATAAACAATAAGAATAAAAGAAAAAGGGTAAGGCAGACATCAAAATAGCATAAACCTAAACCCAATAGCATTTTCATCATTGGGATCAACATCATTCCCATGAATATACATTTCCGCCTAGGGCACTCACTGACCTCACTATACCCCGTTCTTTTGGCAGTAGGCTTTGACCTCTTCGACTTTCGAAAATGTGAGTATGGCGCCATCCTTCTCCAGTACAATTTTGGCCGGATACAATCTAGCCTTCAGATTAGCATTAATCAACCTGGAGCAGTATGGCGCCATTTCTCTCCTCTTTGTTTGCGTTTCTATCGAAAAGTCCTGAAACAGTAACAATCTTATCTGGCCTATCTTAATTCCACCATTCTTACGATAAAGTCTTAAAATGTGAAACTTATCTTGAAAGTTTAAAAATTTTATTATAACTGGTCTGGGTCTCTGTAAAACAGCAGATTTATCATGTACTGGCCCTATTCTATGTGCTCTCTCCACAGGAATCACCAAATTTTCTATGTGACTACCAACCATTTGCGGAAGTGTGGTGGAAGCAAATTTTAGAAGATCGGAATATTCAGCTGTTTCAGGGAGCCCAATAACCCTAAGATTATTGCGCCGCGACCTGTCCTCTAAATCCTCTAACTTAGCTTGTAGTGTATGTATGATCTTATCTTGTGTCTCATTTATCTGTTCCTGGGTAGAGAGCTTATCCTCCATGTCGGAAACTCTTGTTTCCAATTCTATGAGCCTAGGGGAGAATTGTTTGACTTCTACCGATAAATTACTTATCTCTTGTTTTAGGACATCAAATTGGGGCATTAACAACTCAGATATTTGGTTCAATAATGTTACAGTGTCAATACTACTCAGACTTAAGTCGCTGCAGGCCTCCGGCTCACTGGGCTTAGTCCTCTTGTCCTTCTGTTTAGGTGGCATCGCGGGTGAGTTGGATTTAGAGTGGGACATATATTTGTCCATGAGTATGGGAACAAGAGATCTTTGTTCCAATTAAATGTGATCAGTGAAAATAAAATTAATTAAAGTGAATCTGTAGGGTGTGAAAAGTCCAGGGGAGTGAACAGAAAATAAAAATTGTGAGGATAGGGGTGAAGGGAAGTGGGGCTGTCCAAGAGGGGGGGGGGGAACACAAAAAGACCCCCAAAACCGACCCTAGTGAACTTAGGTAAGTGCAATTTAACGCGTCACCGCCCAAAATCGGGAACTAAATTCCAGGACCACCTGAAACAGTTGGCCTGAGTACTTCAGCGAATTGTCTGCCGCTTAATCTTTGGTTCTAACAATAGAACCTCCTAAATGTACTCCTAAGTATAAAGGTATACCATACCCTACATGTAGTAGGCCTCAGACTTCCATATATTTGAACTAAATCTTAAAGGACTGACACCTCCTAAATTTATAGCAACAAAAAAAAGGGGTCAGTCCCCGACTAGGCAATTCACAATCTTGTTTGGCTAATTATGTTGAAAAAGCCACTAATAATAGTATCAGAATTCCCTGTCCAAATTAGGCTGTTTAATCTTTAGGCCTGTGATCATTTAGCCACTGTCTGAACAACCTACCAGTGTCAAATTTAAACAACTTTTAATAGAATCCCTAAACCAGTATAGGGTTTTTTTCTCTTAGCAAACTTTAAACTTGCATAAAATATTCATAGGCCTGATAAATACATACTGAAACCCCCGGCTGCAGATATCCAGCCCCTGCAAAGCCTATAAGAAGTTAGCTTATAATTATATCCACTGCCTGTGGTATGTTCTATAATAAACAATTACACCTATCAATATACTCTATACAGAAAAAAATGATGATCAGTCCGAGTATAGATGGCGTCCACTAGAATCCCTCTATTAGACCTGGATCACTAAACTATAAAACTTGGGCTCACACCCTAATCCTGGCCAGTATTGGCCCACTGGAGGCAGGATGGCCTGTCTCTGAGTCCAAAATTACTTCTCCTAGTGGCTAGGTATGCCAGGATATGACAATGCCCCTATTCCTGGCAAGTATGTAGTGGGGTCCACAACTCTCCGCTCTCCACACTATAGAGATTTTCTCCAACTCCTGATATAACTTGCCCAGTCTATGTCGGCCTAGGATACTCTGGTCTCCAAACAATGTTTCCTATATGTACCACAAGGGCTTCAGTTACAGGGCCAGCCCATCGCCCCAACCTTAGCAAATTCAGGCAGAATATGAGGCCCAATGAGGTTGTTAACAAACAGTCATTCCCAAGTATACTCCAGACTTCAACACAGCCTTGTTAACATATCTTGATCTTCAGCTTTCGTATTAAATAAAAGATCAAATTTAACCTGCAATGTCCCGTTTGAGGCAATATGTAATTCTGGGCCACGCTCCCTTCAAACCAAACGTGAAGCCCTCTTTCGCTTGCTCAAAATTCAATCTTGCTCACATTGATTTGGGCATGAGCACACAAACTTTGTTGAGTGAAAGCATATTATTTTTATTAATAATACTCAAGAGGCCTGTTCTGGGCAGTTACCTTTGCCTCCCTCTTGTCAAAGTCTGAAGTAAGTCTCACAGCAATATAGAATAACATCAGGAATGACTCACGGATTAGTGGACTCCTCCAGCCGGTCTCTTTGCGTTAGCTCAGGAGGCCACTCTGTCTGGCCGTGCACCTCCGTAGCCAGTCTTCAGTGTGTTTTAACACGTTCCTCCGGCATCTCTGAATGACCTAGCTCACCTCTGCTCCGGCGCGCCCAACTGCGCTGTTGTTCCGGGGTCACGTGTAGTCTGCACCGGCCTCGGCAGCAGGAGGAGCGCGACCTCAGCCGTCCCAGCCAATCAGGAAGCCCAGGCTGGTCACTTCTACTCCTCTGTGCGTCAGCGGCCCACAGGTAAGACTCCCAAGAGCTGTTATTACCGGGGACCTGTGTATTCGCACCGCCTCGATTCCACCTGCAGTGCTGTTTGTCCGATAGAAACTTGCCCGGACTCCTCAATGTACCTCGGCACTCTCCGCTTGATAGGCAGACACTTCTAGCTACTCAGTGTCACTCGACTTCCAAATGCAGGAAAAGCTCTCGTCCATGGGCCAAAGTGTGTGCCTAGGCGAGCCTACCCTGCAGCTATGCCCTCACCGACAGGGCCAATAGGTGAAGGTGGCTTCCCAGCGACATCCAGTGCTTCCAAACCCCTCCAAACTTGGGTCAAGGAAAGTAGTCGCTTGGGTCTGATGGAAGTTAGCTCTTTCCCATAGAGCGTCGTGCTAACGCTCCCTCTGCTAGCTCCACCCTCACAGGAAGCTCACATGTCTTGGGCATTAGTTTGTTGCTCTTCCATTTGGCTTAGCAACAGCTCCAAGAATCTTTTTGAAGGTTCTCGGTGCCCTTCTATCTGTAATCAGAGAGCCAGGTATTGCGGTGTTTCCTTATTTGGACGATATCTTGGTACTGGCTCAATCTTTTCATTTAGCAGAATCTCACACAAATTAACTTGTGTTGTTTCTTCAAAGACATGGTTGTAGGATCAATTTACCAAAGAGTTCCTTGATTCCTCAGACAAGGGTCACCTTTTAAGGTTTCCAGATAGATTCAGTATCCATGACTTTCTCTTTAACAGACAAGAGACGAATGAAATTGGTTTCTGTCTTTTGAAACGTTCAGACTTGATCATTCTCTTCAGTGGCTATGTGCATGGAAGTTTTAAGTCTCATGACTGCGGCATCGGACGCGGTCCCCTTTGCTCGTTTTCATATGAGACCTCTTCAGCTTTGCATGCTGAATCAATGGTGCAGGGATTAAACTCTGATATCACAGTTGATATACTTAAATCCCAACATTCAACTCTCTCTGTCCTGGTGGTTAGGCCATCATCGGATTATTATTTAAGGGGCCTCTTTTGTTCGTCCTGCCGGACTGTGATCTCAACAGATGCAAGTTTCATAGGTTGGGGAGCTGTCTGGGGGTCTCTGACAGCACAAGGAGTTTGGAACCCTCAAGAAGCGAGGATACCAATCAATATTTTAGAACTCTGTGCTATTTTCAGGGCTCTTCAGGTTTGGCCACTATTAAAGAGAGAATTATTCATTTGTTTTCAGACAGACAATATCACAACTGTGGCATATGTCAATCATCAAAGGGGGAATCGCAGTCCTTTAGCGATGAAAGAAGTATCTCGGATACTTTCTTGGGCGGAATCCAACTCCTGTCTAATTTCTGCAATACGTATTCCAGGTGTAGACAATTGGAAAGCGGATTATCTCAGTCGTCAGTCTTTACATCCAAGGGAGTGGTCTCTCCACAGATGTGGTGTCTCCCCGAAATAGATCTGATGGCTTCCTATCTAAACAAGAAGCTTCCCAGGTACCTGTCAAGGTCCAGGGATCCTCATGCAGAGATGGTGGATGCGTTAGCAGTTCCTTGGTTTTACAAACCTGCTTAGATTTTTCCACCTCTAGTTCTTCTTCCAAAGGTGATCTCCAAGAACATATTGGAACAACCGCATGTGTTTCTGATAGCACCAGTATGGCCTCACTGGTTATGGTATGCGGATCTTATCCGGATGTCCAGTTGTCAACCTTGGCCACTTCCTTTAAGGCCAGAGTTTCTGTCTTAAGGGCCGTTTTTCCTTCAGGATCTCAAATCGCTAAATTTGAAGGTATGGAAATTGAACGCTTAGTGCTTAGTCATAGAGGTTTCTCTGACTCAGTGATTAATACTATGCTACAGGCTCGTAAGTCTGTTTCAAGGAAGATTTATTATCTGGTTTGGAAAACCTATATTTCATGGTGTTTTTCTCAAATTCTCTTGGCATTCTTTTAGAATTCCTAGAATTTTACAGTTTCTTCAGGATAGTTTGGATAAAGGTTTGTCTGCAAGTACTTTGAAGGGACAGATCTCTGCTTTGTTTTATTTCACAGAAAGTTTGCTAAACTTCCAGATATTCACTGTTTTGTTCAGGCTTTGGTTCGTATCAAGCCTGTTATTAATCAATCTCTCCTCCTTGGAGTCTTAATTTGGTTTTGAAGGCTTTTCAGGCTCCTCATTTTAAGCCTATGCATTCTTTGGATATTAAACTACTTTCTTGGAAAGTGTTTTTCCTTTTGGCTATCTCTTCAGCTAGAAGAGTTTCTGAATTGTCTGCTCTCTCTTGTGAGTCTCCTTTTCTGATTTTCCATCAGGATAAGGCTGTTTTGCGGACTTTGTTTAAATTTCGTCCTAAGTTTCTGAATTCTAACAACATTAGTAGGGAAATTGTTGTTCCTTCCTTGTGTCCTAATCCCAAGAATACTCTTGAAAGTTCTCTAGATTCTTTGGATGTTGTAAGAGCTTTGAAATATGTTGAAGCTACTAAAACGATTTCAGGAAGACTTCTAGTCTATTTGTTGTTTTTTTCTGGTCCTAGGAAAGGTCAGAAAGCCTCTCCCATTTCTTTGGTATCTTGGTTAAAGCTTTTGATTCACAAGGCTTATTTAGAGGCGGGACAGTCTCATTCTACTAGATCAGTCGCCACTTATTGGGCTTTTAAGAATGAATCTTCGGTTGATCAGATTTGCACAGCAGCAACTTGGTCTTCTTTGCATATATTTACTAAACTTTACCATTTTGATGTATTTGCTTCTTCTGAAGCAGTCTTTGGTAGAAAAGTTTTTCAGGCAGCTGTTTCAGTTTGATTCCTCTGCTTATGATTTAAGTTTTTTCTTGAAATTTAAGAAAGACTTATTTTTTTGTGGATTTAATTTTTTCAGCGGAATTAGCTGTTTTTATTTTATCCCTCCCTTTCTAGTAACTCTTCTGTGGTCTCCACATCTTGGGTATTTCTATCCCATACGTCACTAGCTCATGGACTCTTGCCAATTACATGAAAGAAAACAATTTATGTAAGAATTTACCTGATAAATTAATTTCTTTCATATTGGCAAGAGTCCATGGTGGTTATATTTATTTGTATAAAAAGCACAATTTAATTTTCTTATGCCTGTACATTATTTGTTTAAATATTTTTTACACTCTGAACAAATCACTACCGCAAATTCAGAAGCATTTACCCTGTTTTCCCACTTATATCTGATAAATTTGTTCATATAAACTGAAATGTAACCTTTCTGGGTTTTTTCTTCTGTTCTACAATAGCCGTTTTTCCATTTGTTCATTGGTAAGCATAAAGTGCCCTGAATTTTTCCATGCAGGTCTTGATCCCATGGCTGGATCTGTTATGTAATAAGGACACTGAGTTAGCAAACATAAAATGAGGTGTTTCAGAATGTTAATCATATCAGATTGTTATGTAGCATTGTATGTCCAGTCTCCCATTTTTTTGTTAGACCTTTCTAGAACTGTAACAAATTGTTGACTGTCTGATATGTATCTTTTCTGTACTTTTTTATCACCTCAATAAAAAATAATTTTTTTAAAAAAAAAAAGCACAATATAATTTCCAGTTCCTCTTTATGTATGCTTTTTTTACATATTTTTTTCCACCCAACTACTTGGCTATTTGTTAAACTGAAATGTGGGTGTGGTGAGGGGTGTATTTATAGGCATTTTGAGGTTTGGGATCTCCTGGTAGGATTGTATATCCCATACGTCACTAGCTCATGGACTCTTGCCAATATGAAAGAAATGAATTCATCCTGGTAGGATTGTATATCCCATACGTCACTAGCTCATGGACTCTTGCCAATATGAAAGCTAAAAGTAGCCAATATTAAAAAAGTTAAATTTTTATTGTACAAATTATCATTAAATAAATGTATGTTAAATTATGCAATTAAGTTGTGCTTTGGATATCAGAAAATGATAATACTAAACACTTCCCCCACCCGGCTATGTCATAATGCCACCTGGCTGGCAAAATTTTCTGTGAAGAACACTGAACCTGATGGGGGGACAGAGCGAGATCAACCCATTTGAAAGGGTGTTCCTTCAGCAGCTTTGAAAATAAATAAATATAGACAGCTACTTTCCAGAGTATAGATTGGTCCTTTAAGGTATTATATAACCGTTTCTGAAAGATGATTTTTTTTTATTTCTTTTCTTTTCTTTTTTTTTTTGGTGCTATTATGGTTAGCCAAGAAATAGGACAACTGCAGAATTAAAGTATTCCAAAAAAAGGAAATTTATGCTTACCTGATAAATGTATTTCTTTTACGATATGACGAGTCCACGGATTTCATCCTTACTTGTGGGATTTATCCTCCTGTTGACAGGAAGTGGCAAAGAGCACCACAGCAGAGCTGTATATATAGCTCTTCCCTTCCCTCCACCTCCAGTCATTCGACCGAAGTTAGGAAGAGAAAGGAAAAGCTAAAGGTGCAGAGGTGACTGAAGTTTAATAAAACAAAATATACCTGTCTTAAAAATGACAGGTTGGGCCTAGGACTCGTCATATCGTAAAATAAATAAATTTATCAGGTAAGCATAAATTTCCTTTTCTTTTACAAAGATATGACGAGTCCACGGATTTCATCCTTGCTTGTGGGATACAATACCAAAGCTTTAGGACACGGATGAATGGGAGGGACAAGACAGGAACCTAAACGGAAGGCACCACTGCTTGAAGAACCTCTCTCCCAAAAACAGCCTCAGAAGAAGCAAAAGTATCAAATTTGGAAAATTTGGAAAAAGTATGAAGAGACGACCAAGTTGCAGCCTTGCAAATCTGTTCAACAGAAGCATGATTTTTAAATGCCCATGAGGAAGCCACAGCCCTAGTAGAATGAGCCGTAATTTTTTCAGGAGGCTGCTGTCCAGCAGTCTCATATGCCAGACGGATGATACTCTTCAGCCAAAAAGAAAGAGAGGTAGCCGTAACTTTCTGGCCCCTACACTTTCCAAAAAAAAACAATAAATAAAGAAGAAGATTGAAGAAAGTCCTTAGTCGCCTGCAAGTAAAACTTCAGGGCACGGACCACGTCCAAGTTATGCAACAAACGCTCCTTCTTCGAAGGAGGATTAGGACATAATGAAGGAACCACAATTTCCTGATTAATATTCTTATTTGAAACAACCTTAGGCAGGAATCCAGGTTTGGTACGTAGAACCACCTTATCAGAATGAAAGATAAGATAAGGCGAGTCACATTGTAACGCTGAAAGCACAGAAACTCTACGAGCAGAAGAAATAGCAACCAAAAACAGAACTTTCCAAGATAATAACTTAATATCTATGGAATGCATGGGTTCAAACGGAACCCCTTGAAGAACATTAAGAACTAAATTCAAACTCCAGGGTGGAGCAATTGGTCTAAACACAGGCTTGATTCTGGTCAGAGCCTGACAAAAGGATTGAACGTCTGGAACGTCTGCCAAATATTTGTGTAGTAAAATTGATAAAGCAGAAATTTGTCCCTTTAAGGAACTTGCTGATAACCCTTTCTCCAATCCCTCTTGGAGAAAAGACAGAATTCCGGGAATCCAAATTCTACTCCATGAGTAGCCCTTGGATTCACACCAATAAAGATATTTACGCCATATCTTATGATAGATCTTTCTAGTAACAGGCTTACGTGCCTGAATCAAAGTATTAATGACCGAACCCACGCTTAGCTAAAATCAAGCGTTCAATCTCCACGCAGTCAGTTGCAGAGAAACTAGATTTGAGTGTTGAAAAGGTCCCTGAATGAGCAGGTCCTGCCTCAATGGAAGCCTCCACAGTGGTAGAGAGGACATGTCCACTAGATCGGCATACCAAGTCCTGCGAGGCAACGCAGGCGCAATTAGAATTACTGAAGCCCTCTCCTGTTTGATCCGAGCAATCACCCGGGGAAGGAGAGCAAACGGTGGAAACACATATGCTAGGTTGAACATCCAAGGCACTGCCAAGGCATCTATCAGTTCGGCCTGAGGATCCCTGGACCTGGATCCGTATCTTGGGAGCTTGGCATTCTGATGAAACGTCTGTCTGCTTAAAAAATCCGCTTCCCAGTTGTCTACTCCTGGGATGTAGATTGCTGACAGATAACAAGAGTGAGCCTCCGCCCACTGAATTATACTCAATACTTCTGTCATTGCTAAGGGACTCCTTGTTCCCCCTTAATGATTGATGTAAGCCACAGTTGTGATATTGTCCGACTGAAAGCGAATGAATCTGGCCGAAGCCAACTGAGGCCATGCCTGGAGAGCATTGAATATTGCTCTCAACTCCAGAATATTGATTGGAAGTAGAGACTCCGACTGAGTCCACACACCCTGAGCCTTCAGGGAATTCCAGACTGCGCCCCAACCTAGTAGACTGGCGTCCATTGTCACTATCACCCATGAGGGTCTGCGGAAGCACGTCCCCTGGTGGGACAGATGATCCAACGACAACCAGCAAAGAAGAGATATATATCACATATAAATATGCTAAATTGGATGCGCCTATATTGTGCTAAACGTGATATATTAATAGTTATATCAAATAATCAATGTTTGAAACACAAATGTATCACATTAAATGTGCCAAATCAGTGCAAAAAATAAAAAATACAAAAGTATTAAGGGAAAACTTCAATTAATGAATGCAGTTAGCACTTATCAGTTCTGATGAAATGTCCTTGTTCCAGGAAAAAGGGGTATTCCCACATTCAGAGAAAGTAAACTTTTGTGTCCCAGTAGAGGGTAGCGAAAAACTGTGGCAGGCTGCTTCTTCTGAAAGTAGTTGGAGTACAATCCTGTAGATTCAAAGATATAACAAAGAAAGAAGGCACCACAATAGTGCAGGGTCAACGGTGTCAGAGAATTCCCCACTCAAAAATCCCCTACTTACAGAATCCAAAGCACTAGTGTAGTGCTATATGTGCCTTCTGGGCTCTTACAGTCGCCCAGCAAACTGCTCCACGGTGTACTGCCAGCTCCTCTGAGATGACTTGACACTGTATCGACCAGTGTGTATAACTGTGGTAGATATAGTGTTTAGAACAATTTGGTCTCCTCAAGAAGAACATGGGTTTATTAGTCCCGCATTTAGGATTAGTGTAATAGACTTGTTACGCTTTTACCGTTTGAATATTTTATTTTGGAGAGGTTCCGTGGACTACAAGGGACAACTTTTAGATGTCTTCATTATACAATATGACTGAGACGATTTGTTAGATTGTAAGGGGAGAAACATTTGGTGTCTGCGCTTCTATTCATTATGAACACACATTTAATGTTACAATCTTTGAGAGTTAATGTTATGCTTACGGCGAGTCAGTATCGCTATAGTGTATACTCAATTTTTGGGGGAGTGTGTTTAACTAACTCTCTTATTGGTCATAAAACGGACCTATCCAGAGAGATTGAAAGGAGAATTATGAATGAATCTCTGACGTGCTCACTACACCTCCCCTGGTAACCAATCAAGTGTAGAATGTGAGCGCAGATGCAGTGTGACCCTGAGGACGCCGAAAGAGCGTTTATAAACCGTGGTTATTTTAGAAACTGTATTACACTTGAAAAAAACAGAATTTATGTTTACCTGATAAATTACTTTCTCCAACGGTGTGTCCGGTCCACGGCGTCATCCTTACTTGTGGGATATTCTCTTCCCCAACAGGAAATGGCAAAGAGCCCAGCAAAGCTGGTCACATGATCCCTCCTAGGCTCCGCCTTCCCCAGTCATTCGACCGACGTAAAGGAGGAATATTTGCATAGGAGAAATCATATGATACCGTGGTGACTGTAGTTAAAGAAAATAAATTATCAGACCTGATTAAAAAACCAGGGCGGGCCGTGGACAGGACACACCGTTGGAGAAAGTAATTTATCAGGTAAACATAAATTCTGTTTTCTCCAACATAGGTGTGTCTGGTCCACGGCGTCATCCTTACTTGTGGGAACCAATACCAAAGCTTTAGGACACGGATGAAGGGAGGGAGCAAATCAGGTCACCTAGATGGAAGGCACCACGGCTTGCAAAACCTTTCTCCCAAAAATAGCCTCAGAAGAAGCAAAAGTATCAAACTTGTAAAATTTAGTAAAAGTGTGCAGTGAAGACCAAGTCGCTGCCTTACATATCTGATCAACAGAAGCCTCGTTCTTGAAGGCCCATGTGGAAGCCACAGCCCTAGTGGAATGAGCTGTGATTCTTTCAGGAGGCTGCCGTCCGGCAGTCTCGTAAGCCAATCTGATGATGCTTTTAAGCCAAAAAGAGAGAGAGGTAGAAGTTGCTTTTTGACCTCTCCTTTTACCAGAATAAACAACAAACAAGGAAGATGTTTGTCTAAAATCCTTTGTAGCATCTAAATAGAATTTTAGAGCACGAACTACATCCAAATTGTGCAACAAACGTTCCTTCTTTGAAACTGGATTCGGACACAAAGAAGGCACGACTATCTCCTGGTTAATGTTTTTGTTAGAAACAACTTTCGGAAGAAAACCAGGTTTAGTACGCAAAACCACCTTATCTGCATGGAACACCAGATAAGGAGGAGAACACTGCAGAGCAGATAACTCTGAAACTCTTCTAGCAGAAGAAATTGCAACCAAAAACAAAACTTTCCAAGATAATAACTTAATATCAACGGAATGTAAGGGTTCAAACGGAACCCCCTGAAGAACTGAAAGAACTAAATTGAGACTCCAAGGAGGAGTCAAAGGTTTGTAAACAGGCTTGATTCTAACCAGAGCCTGAACAAAAGCTTGAACATCTGGCACAGCCGCCAGCTTTTTGTGAAGTAACACAGACAAAGCAGAAATCTGTCCCTTCAAAGAACTTGCAGATAATCCTTTCTCCAAACCTTCTTGAAGAAAGGATAGAATATTAAGAATTTTTATCTTGTCCCAAGGGAATCCTTTAGATTCACACCAACAGATATATTTTTTCCATATTTTATGGTAGATTTTTCTAGTTACAGGCTTTCTGGCCTGAACAAGAGTATCAATGACAGAATCTGAGAACCCTCGCTTTGATAAAATCAAGCGTTCAATCTCCAAGCAGTCAGTTGGAGTGAGACCAGATTCGGATGTTCGAACGGACCTTGAACAAGAAGGTCCCGTCTCAAAGGTAGCTTCCATGGTGGAGCCGATGACATATTCACCAGGTCTGCATACCAAGTCCTGCGTGGCCACGCAGGAGCTATCAAGATCACCGATGCCCTCTCCTGATTGATCCTGGCTACCAGCCTGGGGATGAGAGGAAACGGTGGGAATACATAAGCTAGGTTGAAGGTCCAAGGTGCTACTAGTGCATCTACTAGAGTCGCCTTGGGATCCCTGGATCTGGACCCGTAGCAAGGAACCTTGAAGTTCTGACGAGAGGCCATCAGATCCATGTCTGGAATGCCCCACAACTGAGTAATTTGGGCAAAGATTTCCGGATGGAGTTCCCACTCCCCCGGATGAAATGTCTGACGACTCAGAAAATCCGCTTCCCAATTTTCCACTCCTGGGATGTGGATTGCAGACAAGTGGCAGGAGTGAGTCTCCGCCCATTGAATGATTTTGGTCACTTCTTCCATCGCCAGGGAACTCCTTGTTCCCCCTTGATGGTTGATATACGCAACAGTCGTCATGTTGTCCGATTGAAACCGTATGAACTTGGCCTTTGCTAGCTGAGGCCAAGCCTTGAGAGCATTGAATATCGCTCTCAGTTCCAGAATATTTATCGGGAGAAGAGATTCTTCCCGAGACCAAAGACCCTGAGCTTTCAGGAGTCCCCAGACCGCGCCCCAGCCCACCAGACTGGCGTCGGTCGTGACAATGACCCACTCTGGTCTGCGGAAGCTCATCCCCTGTGACAGGTTGTCCAGGGACAGCCACCAACGGAGTGAATCTCTGGTCCTCTGATCTACTTGTATCGTCGGAGACAAGTCTGTATAATCCCCATTCCACTGACTGAGCATGCACAGTTGTAATGGTCTCAGATGAATCCGCGCAAAAGGAACTATGTCCATTGCCGCGACCATCAAACCTATTACTTCCATGCACTGCGCTATGGAAGGAAGAGGAACAGAATGAAGTACTTGACAAGAGTTTAGAAGTTTTGATTTTCTGGCCTCTGTCAGAAAAATCCTCATTTCTAAGGAGTCTATTATTGTTCCCAAGAAGGGAACTCTTGTTGACGGAGATAGAGAACTTTTTTCTACGTTCACTTTCCACCCGTGAGATCTGAGAAAGGCCAGGACAATGTCCGTATGAGCCTTTGCTTGAGGAAGGGACGACGCTTGAATCAGAATGTCGTCCAAGTAAGGTACTACTGCAATGCCCCTTGGTCGTAGCACCGCTAGAAGGGACCCCAGTACCTTTGTGAAAATTCTTGGAGCAGTGGCTAATCCGAATGGAAGTGCCACAAACTGGTAATGCTTGTCCAGAAAGGCGAACCTTAGGAACCGATGATGTTCCTTGTGGATAGGAATATGTAGATACGCATCCTTTAAATCCACCGTGGTCATGAATTGACCTTCCTGGATGGAAGGAAGAATTGTTCGAATGGTTTCCATTTTGAACGATGGAACCTTGAGAAACTTGTTTAGGATCTTGAGATCTAAGATTGGTCTGAATGTTCCCTCTTTTTTGGGAACTATGAACAGATTGGAGTAGAACCCCATCCCTTGTTCTCCTAATGGAACAGGATGAATCACTCCCATTTTTAACAGGTCTTCTACACAATGTAAGAATGCCTGTCTTTTTATGTGGTCTGAAGACAATTGAGACCTGTGGAACCTCCCCCTTGGGGGAAGCCCCTTGAATTCCAGAAGATAACCTTGGGAGACTATTTCCAGCGCCCAAGGATCCAGAACATCTCTTGCCCAAGCCTGACCGAAGAGAGAAAGTCTGCCCCCCACCAGATCCGGTCCTGGATCGGGGGCCAACATCTCATGCTGTCTTGGTAGCAGTGGCAGGTTTCTTGGCCTGCTTACCTTTGTTCCAGCCTTGCATTGGCCTCCAGGCTGGCTTGGCTTGAGAAGTATTACCCTCTTGCTTAGAGGATGTAGCACTTGGGGCTGGTCCGTTTCTGCGAAAGGGACGAAAATTTGGTTTATTCTTAGCCTTGAAAGACCTATCCTGAGGAAGGGCGTGGCCCTTGCCCCCAGTGATATCAGAAATAATCTCTTTCAAGTCAGGGCCAAACAGCGTTTTCCCCTTGAAAGGAATGTTAAGCAATTTGTTCTTGGAAGACGCATCAGCTGACCAAGATTTTAGCCAAAGCGCTCTGCGCGCCACAATAGTAAACCCAGAATTTTTCGCCGCTAATCTAGCCAATTGCAAAGTGGCGTCTAAAGTAAAAGAGTTAGCCAATTTGAGAGCATGAATTCTGTCCAAAATCTCCTCATAAGAAGAATCTTTATTGAGCGCCTTTTCTAGTTCATCGAACCAGAAACACGCTGCTGTAGTGACAGGAACAATGCATGAAATTGGTTGTAGAAGGTAACCTTGCTGAACAAACATCTTTTTAAGCAAACCCTCTAATTTTTTATCCATAGGATCTTTGAAAGCACAACTATCTTCTATGGGGATAGTGGTGCGTTTGTTTAGAGTAGAAACCGCCCCCTCGACCTTGGGGACTGTCTGCCATAAGTCCTTTCTGGGGTCGACCATAGGAAACAATTTCTTAAATATAGGGGGAGGGACGAAAGGTATGCCGGGCCTTTCCCATTCTTTGTTTACAATGTCCGCCACCCGCTTGGGTATAGGAAAAGCTTCGGGGGGCGCCGGGACCTCTAGGAACTTGTCCATCTTACATAATTTCTCTGGAATGACCAAATTCTCACAATCATCCAGAGTAGATAACACCTCCTTAAGCAGAGCGCGGAGATGTTCCAATTTAAATTTGAATGTAATCACATCAGGTTCAGCTTGTTGAGAAATTTTCCCTGAATCTGAAATTTCTCCCTCAGACAAAACCTCCCTGGCCCCCTCAGACTGGTGTAGGGGCACTTCAGAACCAATATCATCAGCGTCCTCATGCTCTTCAGTATTTTCTAAAACAGAGCAGTCGCGCATTCGCTGATAAGTGGGCATTTTGGCTAAAATGTTTTTGATAGAATTATCCATTACAGCCGTTAATTGTTGCATAGTAAGGAGTATTGGCGCACTAGATGTACTAGGGGCCTCCTGTGTGGGCAAGACTGGTGTAGACGAAGGAGGGGATGATGCAGTACCATGCTTACTCCCCTCACTTGAGGAATCATCTTGGGCATCATTTTCTCTAAATTTTGTGTCACATAAATCACATCTATTTAAATGAGAAGGAACCTTGGCTTCCCCACATACAGAACACAGTCTATCTGATAGTTCAGACATGTTAAACAGGCATAAACTTGATAACAAAGTACAAAAAAACGTTTTAAAATAAAACCGTTACTGTCACTTTAAATTTTAAACTGAACACACTTTATTACTGCAAATGTGAAAAAGTATGAAGGAATTGTTCAAATTTCACCAAAATTTCACCACAGTGTCTTAAAGCCTTAAAAGTATTGCACACCAAATTTGAAAGCTTTAACTCTTAAAATAACGGAACCGGAGCCGTTTTTATATTTAACCCCTATACAGTCCCTGGTATCTGCTTTGCTGAGACCCAACCAAGCCCAAAGGGGAATACGATACCAAATGACGCCTTCAGAAAGCTTTTTCTATGTATCTGAGCTCCTCACACATGCATCTGCATGTCTTGCTTCCCAAAAACAACTGCGCAATAGAGGCGCGAAAAACAGAATTTATGTTTACCTGATAAATTACTTTCTCCAACGGTGTGTCCGGTCCACGGCGTCATCCTTACTTGTGGGATATTCTCTTCCCCAACAGGAAATGGCAAAGAGCCCAGCAAAGCTGGTCACATGATCCCTCCTAGGCTCCGCCTTCCCCAGTCATTCGACCGACGTAAAGGAGGAATATTTGCATAGGAGAAACCATATGATACCGTGGTGAATGTAGTTAAAGAAAATAAATTATCAGACCTGATTAAAAAACCAGGGCGGGCCGTGGACCGGACACACCGTTGGAGAAAGTAATTTATCAGTTAAACATAAATTCTGTTTTCTCCAACATAGGTGTGTCCGGTCCACGGCGTCATCCTTACTTGTGGGAACCAATACCAAAGCTTTAGGACACGGATGAAGGGAGGGAGCAAATCAGGTCACCTAGATGGAAGGCACCACGGCTTGCAAAACCTTTCTCCCAAAAATAGCCTCAGAAGAAGCAAAAGTATCAAATTTGTAAAATTTGGTAAAAGTGTGCAGTGAAGACCAAGTCGCTGCCTTACATATCTGATCAACAGAAGCCTCGTTCTTGAAGGCCCATGTGGAAGCCACAGCCCTAGTGGAATGAGCTGTGATTCTTTCAGGAGGCTGCCGTCCGGCAGTCTCATAAGCCAATCTGATGATGCTTTTAATCCAAAAGAGAGAGAGGTAGAAGTTGCTTTTTGACCTCTCCTTTTACCAGAATAAACAACAAACAAAGAAGATGTTTGTCTAAAATCCTTTGTAGCATCTAAATAGAATTTTAGAGCACGAACAACATCCAAATTGTGCAACAAACGTTCCTTCTTTGAAACTGGATTCGGACACAAAGAAGGCACGACTATCTCCTGGTTAATGTTTTTGTTAGAAACAACTTTCGGAAGAAAACCAGGTTTAGTACGTAAAACCACCTTATCTGCATGGAACACCAGATAAGGAGGAGAACACTGCAGAGCAGATAATTCTGAAACTCTTCTAGCAGAAGAAATTGCAACCAAAAACCAAACTTTCCAAGATAATAACTTAATATCAACGGAATGTAAGGGTTCAAACGGAACCCCCTGAAGAACTGAAAGAACTAAATTGAGACTCCAAGGAGGAGTCAAAGGTTTGTAAACAGGCTTGATTCTAACCAGAGCCTGAACAAAGGCTTGAACATCTGGCACAGCTGCCAGCTTTTTGTGAAGTAACACAGACAAGGCAGAAATCTGTCCCTTCAAGGAACTTGCAGATAATCCTTTCTCCAAACCTTCTTGAAGAAAGTATAGAATCTTAGGAATTTTTACCTTGTCCCAATGGAATCCTTTAGATTCACACCAACAGATATATTTTTTCCATATTTTGTGGTAAATTTTTCTAGTTACAGGCTTTCTGGCCTGAACAAGAGTATCAATGACAGAATCTGAGAACCCTCGCTTTGATAAGATCAAGCGTTCAATCTCCAAGCAGTCAGTTGGAGTGAGACCAGATTCGGATGTTCGAACGGACCTTGAACAAGAAGGTCTCGTCTCAAAGGTAGCTTCCATGGTGGAGCCGATGACATATTCACCAGGTCTGCATACCAAGTCCTGCGTGGCCACGCAGGAGCTATCAAGATCACCGATGCCCTCTCCTGATTGATCCTGGCTACCAGCCTGGGGATGAGAGGAAACGGCGGGAATACATAAGCTAGTTTGAAGGTCCAAGGCGCTACTAGTGCATCTACTAGAGTCGCCTTGGGATCCCTGGATCTGGACCCGTAGCAAGGAACCTTGAAGTTCTGACGAGAGGCCATCAGATCCATGTCTGGAATGCCCCACAGTTGAGTAATTTGGGCAAAGATATCCGGATGGAGTTCCCACTCCCCCGGATGAAAAGTCTGACGACTCAGAAAATCCGCTTCCCAATTTTCCACTCCAGGGATGTGGATTGCGGACAAGTGGCAGGAGTGAGTCTCCGCCCATTGAATGATTTTGGTCACTTCTTCCATCACCAGGGAACTCCTTGTTCCCCCCTGATGGTTGATGTACGCAACAGTTGTCATGTTGTCTGATTGAAACCGTATGAACTTGGCCTTTGCTAGCTGAGGCCAAGCCTTGAGAGCATTGAGTATCGCTCTCAGTTCCAGAATATTTATCGGTAGAAGAGATTCTTCCCGAGACCAAAGACCCTGAGCTTTCAGGGGTCCCCAGACCGCGCCCCAGCCCACCAGACTGGCGTCGGTCGTGACAATGACCCACTCTGGTCTGCGGAAGCTCATCCCCTGTGACAGGTTGTCCAGGGACAGCCACCAACGGAGTGAATCTCTGGTCCTCTGATTTACTTGTATCGTCGGAGACAAGTCTGTATAGTCCCCATTCCACTGACTGAGCATGCACAGTTGTAATGGTCTTAGATGAATGCGCGCAAAAGGAACTATGTCCATTGCCGCTACCATCAAACCTATTACTTCCATGCACTGCGCTATGGAAGGAAGAGGAACAGAATGAAGTATTTGACAAGAGTTTAGAAGTTTTGTTTTTCTGGCCTCTGTCAGAAAAATCCTCATTTCTAAGGAGTCTATTATTGTTCCCAAGAAGGGAACCCTTGTTGACGGGGATAGAGAACTCTTTTCTACGTTCACTTTCCATCCGTGAGATCTGAGAAAGGCCAGGACAATGTCCGTGTGAGCCTTTGCTTGAGGAAGGGACGACGCTTGAATCAGAATGTCGTCCAAGGAAGGTACTACTGCAATGCCCCTTGGTCTTAGTACCGCTAGAAGGGACCCTAGTACCTTTGTGAAAATCCTTGGAGCAGTGGCTAATCCGAACGGAAGTGCCACAAACTGGTAATGCTTGTCCAGGAATGCGAACCTTAGGAACCGATGATGTTCCTTGTGGATAGGAATATGTAGATACGCATCCTTTAAATCCACCGTGGTCATGAATTGACCTTCCTGGATGGAAGGAAGAATTGTTCGAATGGTTTCCATTTTGAACGATGGAACCTTGAGAAACTTGTTTAGGATCTTGAGATCCAAGATTGGTCTGAACGTTCCCTCTTTTTTGGGAACTACGAACAGATTGGAGTACAACCCCATCCCTTGTTCTCCTAATGGAACAGGATGAATCACTCCCATTTTTAACAGGTCTTCTACACAATGCAAGAATGCCTGTTTTTTTAAGTGGTCTGAAGACAATTGAGACCTGTGGAACCTCCCCCTTGGGGGAAGCCCCTTGAATTCCAGAAGATAACCTTGGGAGACTATTTCTAGCGCCCAAGGATCCAGAACATCTCTTGCCCAAGCCTGAGCGAAGAGAGAGAGTCTGCCCCCCACCAGATCCGGTCCCGGATCGGGGGCCAACATCTCATGCTGTCTTGGTAGCAGAGGCAGGTTTCTTGGCCTGCTTTCCTTTGTTCCAGCCTTGCATTGGTCTCCAGGCTGGCTTGGCTTGAGAAGTATTACCCTCTTGCTTAGAGGACGTAGCACTTGGGGCTGGTCCGTTTCTGCGAAAGGGACGAAAATTAGGTTTATTTTTGACCTTGAAAGACCTATCCTGAGGAAGGGCGTGGCCCTTGCCCCCAGTGATATCAGAGATAATCTCTTTCAAGTCAGGGCCAAACAGCGTTTGCCCCTTGAAAGGAATGTTAAGCAATTTGTTCTTGGAGGACGCATCCGCTGACCAAGATTTTAACCAAAGCGCTCTGCGCGCCACAATAGCAAAACCAGAATTTTTCGCCGCTAACCTAGCCAATTGCAAAGTGGCATCTAGGGTGAAAGAATTAGCCAATTTGAGAGCACGAATTCTGTCCATAATCTCCTCATAAGAAGAAGAATTATTATTGATCGCCTTTTCTAGCTCATCGAACCAGAAACACGCGGCTGTAGTGACAGGAACAATGCATGAAATTGGTTGTAGAAGGTAACCTTGCTGAACAAACATCTTTTTAAGCAAACCTAATTTTTTATCCATAGGATCTTTGAAAGCACAACTATCTTCTATGGGTATAGTGGTGCGTTTGTTTAGAGTAGAAACCGCCCCCTCGACCTTGGGGACTGTCTGCCATAAGTCCTTTCTGGGGTCGACCATAGGAAACAATTTTTTAAATATGGGGGGAGGGACGAGAGGTATACCGGGCCTTTCCCATTCTTTATTTACAATGTCCGCCACCCGCTTGGGTATAGGAAAAGCTTCGGGGGGCCCCGGGACCTCTAGGAACTTGTCCATTTTACATAGTTTCTCTGGAATGACCAAATTCTCACAATCATCCAGAGTGGATAACACCTCCTTAAGCAGAGCGCGGAGATGTTCCAATTTAAATTTAAATGTAATCACATCAGGTTCAGCTTGTTGAGAAATTTTCCCTGAATCTGAAATTTCTCCCTCAGGCAAAACCTCCCTGGCCCCCTCAGATTGGTGTAGGGGCCCTTCAGAACCAATATCATCAGCGTCCTCATGCTCTTCAGTATTTTCTAAAACAGAGCAGTCGCGCTTTCGCTGATAAGTGGGCATTTTGGCTAAAATGTTTTTGATAGAATTATCCATTACAGCCGTTAATTGTTGCATAGTAAGGAGTATTGGCGCGCTAGATGTACTAGGGGCCTCCTGTGTGGGCAAGACTGGTGTAGACGCAGGAGGGGATGATGCAGTACCATGCTTACTCCCCTCACTTGAGGAATCATCTTGGGCATCATTTTCTCTAAATTTTGTGTCACATAAATCACATCTATTTAAATGAGAAGGAACCTTGGCTTCCCCACATTCAGAACACAGTCTATCTGGTAGTTCAGACATGTTAAACAGGCATAAACTTGATAACAAAGTACAAAAAACGTTTTAAAATAAAACCGTTACTGTCACTTTAAATTTTAAACTGAACACACTTTATTACTGCAATTGTGAAAAAGTATGAAGGAATTGTTCAAAATTCACCAAAATTTCACCACAGAGTCTTAAAGCCTTAAAAGTATTGCACACCAAATTTGGAAGCTTTAACCCTTAAAATAACGGAACCGGAGCCGTTTTTATATTTAACCCCTTTACAGTCCCTGGTATCTGCTTTGCTGAGACCCAACCAAGCCCAAAGGGGAATACGATACCAAATGACGCCTTCAGAAAGTCTTTTCTATGTATCAGAGCTCCTCACACATGCATCTGCATGTCATGCTTCTCAAAAACAAGTGCGCAATACAGGCGCGAAAATGAGACTCTGCCTATGATTAGGGAAAGCCCCTAGAGAATAAGGTGTCCAATACAGTGCCTGCCGGTTATTTTACAAAATTCCCAAGATTAAAATAATTCCTCAAGGCTATGGAGTATAAAATATGTTTATATATAAATCGATTTAGCCCAGAAAATGTCTACAGTCTTAAAAAGCCCTTGTGAAGCCCTTTTTTTCTGTCTGTAATAAAAATGGCTTACCGGATCCCATAGGGAAAATGACAGCTTCCAGCATTACATCGTCTTGTTAGAATGTGTCATACCTCAAGCAGCAAAAGTCTGCTCACTGTTCCCCCAACTGAAGTTAATTCCTCTCAACAGTCCTGTGTGGAAACAGCCATCGATTTTAGTAACGGTTGCTAAAATCATTTTCCTCTTACAAACAGAAATCTTCATCTCTTTTCTGTTTCAGAGTAAATAGTACATACCAGCACTATTTTAAAATAACAAACTCTTGATTGAATAATAAAAACTACAGTTAAACACTAAAAAACTCTAAGCCATCTCCGTGGAGATGTTGCCTGTACAACGGCAAAGAGAATGACTGGGGAAGGCGGAGCCTAGGAGGGATCATGTGACCAGCTTTGCTGGGCTCTTTGCCATTTCCTGTTGGGGAAGAGAATATCCCACAAGTAAGGATGACGCCGTGGACCGGACACACCTATGTTGGAGAAATGAGGCTCTGCCTATGATTAGGGAAAGCCCCAAGAGAAAAAGGTGTCCAATACAGTGCCTGCCGGTTATTTTACATAATTCCCAAGAATAAAATAACTCCTCAAAGCTATGAAGTATTAAAAATGTTTATATATCAATCGTTTTAGCCCAGAAAATGTCTACCAGTCTTAAAAGCCCTTGTGAAGCCCTTTATTCTTATGTAATAAAAATGGCTTACCGGATCCCATAGGGAAAATGACAGCTTCCAGCATTACCTAGTCTTGTTAGAAATGTGTCATACCTCAAGCAGCAAAAGTCTGCTCACTGTTTCCCCCAACTGAAGTTAATTCCTCTCAACAGTCCTGTGTGGAAACAGCCATCGATTTTAGTAACGGTTGCTAAAATCATTTTCCTCTTACAAACAGAAATCTTCATCTCTTTTCTGTTTCAGAGTAAATAGTACATACCAGCACTATTTTAAAATAACAAACTCTTGATTGAAGAATAAAAACTACATTTAAACACCAAAAAAGTCTAAGCCATCTCCGTGGAGATGTTGCCTGTACAACGGCAAAGAGAATGACTGGGGAAGGCGGAGCCTAGGAGGGATCATGTGACCAGCTTTGCTGGGCTCTTTGCCATTTCCTGTTGGGGAAGAGAATATCCCACAAGTAAGGATGACGCCGTGGACCGGACACACCTATGTTGGAGAAATGGTTTGATAGCGTGAAACGTCGTGCTGAATATTGTTTTTAATAAAGTCTATTTTTATCTACATTAGACCTTTGAATTTTGAATTTTTAAACTATTATCTTTATCACTCCTTACTGGTGGTCAGTAATAGCCACTTCTGCTACATAGAGGAGAGGGTCATTCTGTGCACGCCACAGTTATACACACTGGTCAATACAGTGTCAAGTCATCTCAGAGGAGCTGGCAGTACACCGTGGAGCAGTTTGCTGGGCGACTGTAAGAGCCCAGAAGGCACATATAGCACTACACTAGTGCTTTGGATTCTGTAAGTAGGGGATTTTTGAGTGGGGAATTCTCTGACACCATTGACCCTGCACTATTGTGGCGCCTTCTTTCTTTGTTATATCTTTGCACCAAAGAAGAGAGTCCTCTCGTCTCCTGATCCAGGTCTATCTGAGGAGACAAATTTGCATAATCTCCATTCCACTGCTTGAGCATGCTCATTTGTAGCGGTCTGAGATGAAAACGAGCAAAAGGAACAATGTCCATTGCCGCCACCATCAATCCAATTACCTCCATGCACTGAGCCACTGATGGCCGAGGAGTGGACTGAAGGGTTCGGCATGTATTCAGAATCTTTAACTTTCTGACCTCCGTCAGAAACATTTTCATGGATATGGAATCTATCAGAGTTCCCAAGAAGGGAACCCTTGTCTGTGGAATTAGTGAACTCTAGATTCACCTTCCACCCGTGCGTCCTCGGAAAGGACAGGACTATGTCTGTGTGAGACTTTGTCAGATGGTAAGATGACGCTTGAACCAGAATATCGTCCAGATAAGGCGCCACTGCAATGCCCCGCGGCCTGAGAACCGCTAGATAGGACCCCAGAACCTTCGTGAAGATCCTGGGTGTTGTGGCCAACCTGAAGGGAAGAGCCACGAACTGAAAATGTTTGTCTAGAAAGGCAAACCTTAGGAACTGGTGATGATCCTTGTGGATAGGAATATGAAGATATGCATCCTTCAAATCCACGGTAGTCATATTTTGACCTTCCTGGATCAATGGCAGAATGGTTCGAATAGTCTATATCTTGAAGGATGGGACTCTGAGAATCTTGTTTAGACTTTTAAGATCTAAAATGGGTCGAAACGTGCCCTTTTTTTTGGAGACCACGAAAAGATTTGAGTAAAACCCCTGTCCCTGTTCCAGTCTTGGAACTGGACGAATTACTCCCATAGTAGAGAGGTCTTTTATACAGCGTAAGAACGTCTCTCTCTTTATCTGGTCTACAGACAATCGTGAAAGAAGAAACATCCCCCTTGGGAGAGAATTCTTGAATTCCAGCTGATACCCTTGGGACACGATTTCCAGTGTCCAAGGATCCTGCACATCTCTTACCCAAGCCTGGGCAAAGAGAGAGAGTCTGTCCCCTACTAGATCCGGTCCCAGAGCCGCCCCTTCATGCTGTCTTGGTAGCAGCATCGGGCTTCTTGAGTTGTTTACCTTTGTTCCAAACCTGGTTGGGTCTCCAGACGGCCTTGGTCTGACCAAAATTCCCTTCTTTCTTGGCGGAAGAAGAGGGGACTCCTTTAAAATTTCGAAAGGAACGAAAATTATTCTGTTTACCCCTCAGTTTAGAAGTTCTATCCTGAGGTAAGAGATGACCCTTACCTCCCGTAATGTCAGAAATGATTTCTTTCAGGTCAGGTCCGAATAGGGTTTTACCCTTGAAAGGAATAGTCAAAAGCTTTGACTTAGATGACACATCCGCAGACCAAGATTTTAACCATAACGCTCTACGCGCTAAAATGGCAAACCCAGCATTTTTAGCCGCCAATTTGGCAATCTGAAAGGCGGTATCTGTAATAAAGGAATTAGCTAAGTCTAAGAGCTTTAATTTTATCTAAGATCTCCTCTAAGGGAGTCTCAGTTTTGAGAGACTCCTCTAATGCATCAAACCAAAAATCCGCCGCAGTAGTAACTGGTACAATGCAGGCCTTAGGTTGTAAGAGGAAACCCTGTTGAATAAACATTTTCTTTAGCAGACCCTCCAATTTATTATCCATAGGGTCTTTAAAAGCACAACTGTCTTTGATTGGGACAGTTGTACGCTTAGCCAGGGTAGATATAGCTCCCTCTACCTATTTGCCAAGAGTCCCAAACGGTATCAAGGATGGGATACATTTTCTTAAAATTAGGAGAAGGTGAGAACGGGATACCCGGTCTCTCCCACTCCCGTGTAATAATTTCCGAAATTCTTTTAGGAACCGGAAAAACATCAGAGTAAGTAGGAACCTCTAGGTATTTGTCCATCTTACACAATTTCTCTGGCGGAATCACAATAAGAGTCACAGTCATCCAGAGTTGCTAAAACCTCCCTAAGCAATAGGCGGAGGTGTTCAAGCTTAAATCTAAAGGATATTGTGTCCGTATCCTTCTGAGGCAACACACTTTCCGAATCGGAAAGTTCCCCCTCAGAAAGAAGTTCCCTGGCCCCCAAATCAGATCCCTGTGAGGGTACATCAGAAAAATCTACCAAAGCATCAGAAGTTGCAGCATTCTCATGGACCTCTGTCCTGCTACGTTTGCCCTGTAACACAGGCAACTTGGATAAAACCTCTGTAAGGGTATTTGACATAACTGTAGCCATATCCTGCAGAGTAAATGAATTAGACACGGTTGAAGAACCCGGCGTCGCTTGGGTGGGCGTGATAGGCTGTGACGCTTGGGGAGAATTTGGCGGCATATGCTGACTCTTCTCAGACTGAGAATCATCCTTAGACACACTTTCTTTACATAAAATATGCTGTTTACATTGTAAGGCCCTTTCAGTACATGAGGGACAAAATGTAAGAGGGGGTTCCACATTGGCAATCTAGACATATAGAACAAGTGTGATCCGGAAGATCAGACATGATAAAAAGTAAAAACAAGAGCAATGTTGGTCGTGTCAAGTTATGGAATAACAAACAAACAATTACCGTGACTTTAATAACAAAACGAGAGCAACAATCATCAATAAGCTGCTAAATCACAAAAAACAGAATTTATGTTTACCTGATAAATTTCTTTCTCCAACGGTGTGTCCGGTCCACGGCGTCATCCTTACTTGTGGGATATTCTCTTCCCCAACAGGAAATGGCAAAGAGCCCAGCAAAGCTGGTCACATGATCCCTCCTAGGCTCCGCCTACCCCAGTCATTCGACCGACGTTAAGGAGGAATATTTGCATAGGAGAAACCATATGGTACCGTGGTGACTGTAGTTAAAGAAAATAAAATATCAGACCTGATTAAAAAAACCAGGGCGGGCCGTGGACCGGACACACCGTTGGAGAAAGAAATTTATCAGGTAAACATAAATTCTGTTTTCTCCAACATAGGTGTGTCCGGTCCACGGCGTCATCCTTACTTGTGGGAACCAATACCAAAGCTTTAGGACACGGATGAAGGGAGGGAGCAAATCAGGTCACCTAAATGGAAGGCACCACGGCTTGCAAAACCTTTCTCCCAAAAATAGCCTCAGAAGAAGCAAAAGTATCAAACTTGTAAAATTTGGTAAAAGTGTGCAGTGAAGACCAAGTCGCTGCCCTACATATCTGATCAACAGAAGCCTCGTTCTTGAAGGCCCATGTGGAAGCCACAGCCCTAGTGGAATGAGCTGTGATTCTTTCGGGAGGCTGCCGTCCGGCAGTCTCGTAAGCCAATCTGATGATGCTTTTAATCCAAAAAGAGAGAGAGGTAGAAGTTGCTTTTTGACCTCTCCTTTTACCTGAATAAACAACAAACAGGGAAGATGTTTGTCTAAAATCCTTTGTAGCATCTAAATAGAATTTTAGAGCGCGAACAACATCCAAATTGTGCAACAAACGTTCCTTCTTTGAAACTGGCTTTGGACACAGAGAAGGTACGATAATCTCCTGGTTAATGTTTTTGTTAGAAACAACTTTTGGAAGAAAACCAGGTTTAGTACGTAAAACCACCTTATCTGCATGGAACACCAGATAAGGAGGAGAACACTGCAGAGCAGATAATTCTGAGACTCTTCTAGCAGAAGAAATCGCAACTAAAAACAAAACTTTCCAAGATAATAACTTAATATCAACGGAATGTAAGGGTTCAAACGGAACCCCCTGAAGAACTGAAAGAACTAAATTGAGACTCCAAGGAGGAGTCAAAGGTTTGTAAACAGGCTTGATTCTAACCAGAGCCTGAACAAAGGCTTGAACATCTGGCACAGCTGCCAGCTTTTTGTGAAGTAATACCGACAAGGCAGAAATCTGTCCCTTCAGGGAACTAGCAGATAATCCTTTGTCCAATCCTTCTTGAAGGAAGGATAGAATCCTAGGAATCTTAACCTTGTCCCAAGGGAATCCTTTAGATTCACACCAACAGATATATTTTTTCCAAATTTTGTGGTAAATCTTTCTAGTCACAGGCTTTCTGGCCTGAACAAGAGTATCGATAACAGAATCTGAGAATCCTCGCTTCGATAAAATCAAGCGTTCAATCTCCAAGCAGTCAGCTGGAGTGAAACCAGATTCGGATGTTCGAACGGACCCTGAACCAGAAGGTCTCGTCTCAAAGGTAGCTTCCAAGGTGGAGCCGATGACATATTCACCAGATCTGCATACCAAGTCCTGCGTGGCCACGCAGGAGCTATCAAGATCACCGACGCCCTCTCCTACTTGATCCTGGCTATCAGCCTGGGGATGAGAGGAAATGGCGGGAACACATAAGCTAGTTTGAAGGTCCAAGGTGCTACTAGTGCATCCACTAGAGCCGCCTTGGGATCCCTGGATCTGGCCCCGTAGCAAGGAACTTTGAAGTTCTGACGAGAGGCCATCAGATCCATGTCTGGAATGCCCCACAGGTGAGTGACTTGGGCAAAGATTTCCGGATGGAGTTCCCACTCCCCCGGATGCAATGTCTGCCGACTCAGAAAATCCGCTTCCCAATTTTCCACTCCTGGGATGTGGATAGCAGACAGGTGGCAGGAGTGAGACTCCGCCCAAAGAATAATTTTGGTTACTTCTTCCATCGCTAGGGAACTTCTTGTTCCCCCCTGATGGTTGATGTACGCAACAGTCGTCATGTTGTCTGATTGAAACCGTATGAACCTGGTCCTCGCAAGCTGGGGCCAGGCCTGGAGAGCATTGAATATCGCTCTCAGTTCCAGAATATTTATCGGTAGAAGAGATTCTTCCCGAGACCAAAGACCCTGAGCTTTCAGGGATCCCCAGACCGCGCCCCAGCCTATCAGACTGGCGTCGGTCGTGACAATGACCCACTCTGGTCTGTGGAACATCATCCCTTGAGACAGATTGTCCAGGGACAGCCACCAACGGAGTGAGTCTCTGGTCCTCTGATTTACTTGTATCTTCGGAGACAAGTCTGTATAGTCCCCATTCCACTGACTGAGCATGCACAGTTGTAATGGTCTTAGATGAATGCGCGCAAAAGGAACTATGTCCATCGCCGCCACCATCAAACCGATCACTTCCATGCACTGAGCTATGGAAGGAAGAGGAACGGAATGAAGTATCCGACAAGAGTCCAGAAGCTTTGTTTTTCTGGCCTCTGTTAGAAAGATCCTCATTTCTAAGGAGTCTATAATTGTTCCCAAGAAGGGAACCCTTGTTGACGGGGATAGAGAACTCTTTTCCACGTTCACTTTCCAGCCGTGAGATCTGAGAAAGGCCAGGACAATGTCCGTGTGAGCCTTTGCTTGAGGAAGGGACGACGCTTGAATCAGAATGTCGTCCAGGTAAGGTACTACTGCAATGCCCCTTGGTCTTAGCACCGCTAGAAGGGACCCTAGTACCTTTGTGAAAATCCTTGGAGCAGTGGCTAATCCGAAAGGAAGCGCCACGAACTGGTAATGTTTGTCCAGGAATGCAAACCTTAGGAACCGATGATGTTCCTTGTGGATAGGAATATGTAGATACGCATCCTTTAAATCCACCGTGGTCATGAATTGACCTTCCTGGATGGAAGGAAGGATAGTTCGAATGGTTTCCATCTTGAACGATGGGACCTTGAGAAATTTGTTTAAGATCTTGAGATCTAGGATTGGTCTGAACGTTCCCTCTTTTTTGGGAACTATGAACAGATTGGAGTAGAACCCCATCCCTTGTTCTCTTAATGGAACAGGATGAATCACTCCCATTTTTAACAGGTCTTCTACACAATGTAGGAACGCCTGTCTTTTTATGTGGTCTGAAGACAACTGCGACCTGTGGAACCTCCCCCTTGGGGGAAGTCCCTTGAATTCCAGAAGATAACCCTGGGAGACTATTTCTAGCGCCCAAGGATCCAGAACATCTCTTGCCCAAGCCTGAGCGAAGAGAGAGAGTCTGCCCCCCACCAGATCCGGTCCCGGATCGGGGGCCAATATTTCATGCTGTCTTGGTAGCAGTGGCAGGTTTCTTGGCCTGCTTTCCCTTGTTCCAGCCTTGCATTGGTCTCCAAGCTGGCTTGGCCTGAGAAGTATTACCCTCTTGCTTAGAGGACGTAGCACCTTGGGCTGGTCCGTTTTTACGAAAGGGACGAAAATTAGGTCTATTTTTTGCCTTGAAAGGCCGATCCTGAGGAAGGGCGTGGCCCTTACCCCCAGTGATATCAGAGATAATCTCTTTCAAGTCAGGACCAAACAACGTTTTCCCCTTGAAAGGAATGTTTAGTAGCTTGTTCTTGGAAGACGCATCAGCCGACCAAGATTTCAACCAAAGCGCTCTGCGCGCCACAATAGCAAACCCAGAGTTCTTAGCCGCTAACTTAGCCAGTTGCAAAGAGGCGTCTAGAGTGAAAGAATTAGCCAATTTGAGAGCATTGATTCTGTCCATAATCTCCTCATAAGGAGGAGAGTCACTATCGAGCACCTTAAGCAGTTCATCAAACCAGAAATATGCGGCAGTAGTGACAGGGACAATGCATGAAATGGGTTGTAGAAGGTAACCCTGCTGAACAAACATCTTTTTAAGCAAACCTTCTAATTTTTTATCCATAGGATCTTTGAAAGCACAACTATCCTCTATTGGAATAGTGGTGCGTTTGTTTAAAGTAGAAACCGCTCCCTCGACCTTGGGGACTGACTGCCATAAGTCCTTTCTGGGGTCGACCATAGGAAACAATTTTTTAAATATGGGGGGAGGGACGAAAGGAATACCGGGCCTTTCCCATTCTTTATTAACAATGTCCGCCACCCGCTTGGGTATAGGAAAAGCTTCTGGGAGCCCCGGCACCTCTAGGAACTTGTCCATTTTACATAGTTTCTCTGGGATGACTAAATTTTCACAATCATCCAGAGTGGATAATACCTCCTTAAGCAAAATGCGGAGATGTTCCAATTTAAATTTAAATGTAATCATATCAGATTCAGCCTGCTGAGAAATGTTCCCTAAATCAGTAATTTCTCCCTCAGACAAAACCTCCCTGGCCCCCTCAGATTGGGTTAGGGGCCCTTCAGAGATATTAATATCAGCGTCGTCATGCTCTTCAGTAACTAAAACAGAGCAGCCACGCTTACGCTGACAAGGGTTCATTTTGGCTAAAATGTTTTTGACAGAATTATCCATTACAGCCGTTAATTGTTGCATAGTAAGGAGTATTGGCGCGCTAGATGTACTAGGGGCCTCCTGAGTGGGCAAGACTCGTGTAGACGAAGGAGGGAATGATGCAGTACCATGCTTACTCCCCTCACTTGAGGAATCATCTTGGGCATCATTGTCATTATCACATAAATCACATTTATTTAAATGAATAGGAATTCTGGCTTCCCCACATTCAGAACACAGTCTATCTGGTAGTTCAGACATGATAAACAGGCATAAACTTGATCAGAAAGTACAAAAAACGTTTTAAAATAAAACCGTTACTGTCACTTTAAATTTTAAACTGAACACACTTTATTACTGCAATTGCGAAAAAACATGAAGGAATTGTTCAAAATTCACCAAATTTTCACCACAGCGTCTTAAAGCCTTGAAAATATTGCACACCAATTTTGGAAGCTTTAACCCTTAAAATAACGGAACCGGAGCCGTTTTGAGCTTTAAACCCCTTTACAGTCCCTGGTATCTGCTTTGCTGAGACCCAACCAAACCCAAAGGGGAATACGATACCAAATGACGCCTTCAGAAGTCTTTTCTAAGTATCAGAGCTCCTCTCACATGCGACTGCATGCCATGCCTCTCAAAAACAAGTGCGCAACACCGGCGCGAAAATGAGACTCTGCCTATGCTTGGGGAAAGCCCCTAAAGAATAAGGTGTCTAAAACAGTGCCTGCCGATATTATTATATCAAAATACCCAGATAAAATGATTCCTCAAGGCTAAATATGTGTTAATAATCAATCGATTTAGCCCAGAAAAAGTCTACAGTTTAAATAAGCCCTTGTGAAGCCCTTATTTACAATCGTAATAAACATGGCTTACCGGATCCCATAGGGAAAATGACAGCTTCCAGCATTACATCGTCTTGTTAGAATGTGTCATACCTCAAGCAGCAAGAGACTGCAAACTGTTCCCCCAACTGAAGTTAATTGCTCTCAACAGTCCTGTGTGGAACAGCCATGGATTTTAGTTACGGTTGCTAAAATCATTTTCCTCATACAAACAGAATTCTTCATCTCTTTTCTGTTTCTGAGTAAATAGTACGTACCAGCACTATTTGAAAATAACAAACTCTTGATTGAATAATGAAAAACTACAGTTAAACACTAAAAAACTCTAAGCCATCTCCGTGGAGATGTTGCCTGTACAACGGCAAAGAGAATGACTGGGGTAGGCGGAGCCTAGGAGGGATCATGTGACCAGCTTTGCTGGGCTCTTTGCCATTTCCTGTTGGGGAAGAGAATATCCCACAAGTAAGGATGACGCCGTGGACCGGACACACCTATGTTGGAGAAATAATATGTATCCCAAGGGAATTAACCCTTAATAAAGTGGATGAACAAATAAAGTTAATTGCAATTATAACGCCCCCTGCACCAAGCCACAGCTCTGCTGTGGCGCCTACCTCATACCAGAAAGAGTCGCAGCAATCACAGCCTAGGTCCGCTCGTCATATCACGAATCACTGAGACCCAGCAGACCTAGGAGCAGGAATCTTCCGTGCAGGAACGGAGTAGCAAGTGCGCAACAAGACGCACGAAAACGTAAGTCCCGCCCATCGTGGGCGGTACAGTCAAAAAGGGCGCCGCATATGAAATACAATATCGGACGGACCCCAAACTAGCCAATGTGACCCTCATCCAGTTACACGGAAATAAATACCCTCCTTCAAAAATAAAGGATCCCTTATGAAGCGTGCCGCATATTATAACATATTTCCCCAGTGTCAGCCAAACACTTGACCCATATGTCATGCACACCTCTGCACATAAAAAACGTGTCACATCACCCTCCTTACTGAAACTACTCACTGTGTATGGAATAGCGTGAGAAAGGGTATATAAAGGGAAATAAACTTAATCTGTGTAAGTAATTTACCCCCACTTGTTATGCAGCAGCTAATGTCAGCCTGTTCTGATCCTCTCTCCAAGAAATCAAAAGACTGTACATACTGTAGTGCTGATCTGAGTCTGTCCCACCTGCTCAAGAGGACTCTTTACCTCACCTCCTGTAGATTCATGGGAACCAAGAGGGCCTTATGTGATAATCCTATAAGGCCATTAGCAGGGCAGCACCAGCATGGGGAGTGAGCAAGAATATAGAAAGAAAAAAAAACTACTTAGTTCCCCTTGTTGAAACAATCGATGTTCCCTGATAAAAATAGCACTCACTGGCACTATTTAGAAAAAAATAAACTCTTGATTGAAGAAAATAAACTAACACCTCACTTTACCTCTTCCTAGTACTAACACAGGCAAAGAGAATGACTGGGGTGGAGGGAAGGGAGGAGCTATATATATACAGCTCTGCTGTGGTGCTCTTTGCCACTTCCTGTCAACAGGAGGATAAATCCCACAAGTAAGGCTGAAATCCGTGGACTCGTCATATCTTTGTAAAAGAAATAAAAGTTGTCTCTTCCTCTAAGCAAAAAAAATCTAAAATTTATTCACAGAACCCTTAAAGTAGCATTATACAGTAAACTGTACCTTTAATAAAGGATGAATTTTTTCTACAGGGAGAGAGAGAGGATTTCTCCTCTTTTTCTTTTCTATAGCAGATTGAGCATCAGCTATTGCCCACTTATCAATAGGGTGAGGGAAACTTTTTTGAACACGTTCCTGTGGAGATAAATAGTGAAAGAAAAAAGGCATGTCAGTAAGGAAAGCATAAATATTTCTCATTTTAAAAAAAAAATACATTAGAATTTGAACAAAATAGAAAAAAAACAAAATTTATGCTTACCTGATGAATTTGTTTCTTTCCGGATATGGCGAGTCCACGACTTGAGTAATTACTGTTGGGAATATTACTCCTATCCAGCAGGTGGAGGCCAAGAGCACCACAGTTAAACTGCTAAGTATCACTCCCTTACCCATAACCCTCAGTAATTTGACCGTAAGGAAATGGAGAAAAAAGGAGTAACACAAGGTGTAGAGGTGCCTGAGGTTATACTCAAAAGAACAACTGTCACAATTTAAGGTTGGAGGAAAGGAGATTTAATCTCCTGCAACAGAAACGTTTTTTCACTGTAAGAGCAATAAAATTGTGGAACTCATTACCAAAGGAGGTAGGTGAATGCCAATACCCTAGATACATTTAAAAATTATTTGGATACATTTCTGTCTATAAACAAAATTCATGGATATGATTGCTAGTATTAAATGGGTCACCTTTTAGTGGGATTATTAAAGTTTAACTGGAGCTTTTTGTATATATTTTAGATTTGTATAGGTTGAACTCTATGGACTTCGGTCTTTTTTCAACCACATCTGCTATGTTACTAATGTTACTGTCTTAAAATAGAGGGTGGGGTCATGGACTCACCACATCCGGAAAGAAACAAATTTATCCGGTAAGCAAAAATTTTGTTTTTCTTTCCTAAGAAGTAGCTTTTTGACCTTTATGTTTTCCAGAGAAACAGACAAAGAGGTCAGAGGACTGGCAAAAATCCTTAGTCGCCTGTAAGTAGAATTTAAGAGCACGTACAACTTCCAAATTGTGTAACAAACATTCTTTGGAAGAAGGATTAGGACACAGAGAGGGAACAACAATTTCCTGATTGATATTTCTACTAGAAACAACCTTAGGAAGGAAATCTAACTTAGTACGAAGAACCGCCTTATCGGCATGAAAAATAAGATAAGGGGAATCTGAGAGCCGTGGCAAGACCAAATGGAAGGGCCACGAACTGGAAATGTTTGTCCATAAGGGCAAATCTCAGGAATCTGTGATGGTCCCTGTGAATAGAAACATGAAGATAAGGATCCTTTAGGTCTATGGTTGTCATGAACTGACCCACTTGTACTAAAGGAAGAATGGAGCGTATAGTCTCCATCTTGATGGATGGAATTTTTAGAAACTTTTTTAGACACTTCAAGTCTAGAATGGGACGGAAACTTCCCTCTTTATTTTGGAACCACAAATAGGTTGGAGTAGAACTCAAGACCCTGTTCCTGAACTGGAACTGGAACCATCATTCCCAGGGAGGAAAGATGTTGTATACATTTCAAGAACGCCTTTCTCTTTATCTGGTCTGCAGATATCTTGAGTGAAGGTATCTGCCTCTGGGAGGAGAAGTCTTGAATTCCAATTTGTAACCCTGGGATACTATGTCCACATTCCAGGGATCTGGGACATCTCGTATACAGGCTTGAGAGAACTGAGAAAGTCTGCCCCCCACCTGATCCGATCCCGGATCAAGGGCAAACCCTTCATGCTGATTTGGAATCAGCTGCGGGTTTCTTTGATGGTTTCCCCTTGTTCCAAGATTGATTGGGTTTCCAAGAAGACTTGGATTGTTCCTGCTTGGAAGAAGAAGGTGAAGGCTTTCCTCTGAAGTTAAGAAAGGAACGAAAATTACTCTGATGTCCTTTAGGCCTATTCATCTTATCTTGAGGTAGAAAAGACTTTTTCCACTCGTAATTCCAGAGATAATTTCTGCCAAACCAGGTCAAAACAAGGTTTTGCCCTTGTAAGGAATCGCCAGAAGCTTGACTTTAGAGGAAATGTTGTCAGACCAGGATTTTAACCATAACGCCCTGCGGGCTAGGACAGCGAAACTAGAAGTTTTAGCTCCTAGTCCAACAACCTGTAAAATGGCATCTGCAATAAAGGAATTGGCCAACTTAAGAGCTTTAATCCTATCCTGAATTTCATCCAAGGAAGTCTCTACTTGAAGAGAATAAGACAAGGCGTTGAACCAATAAGATGCCGCACTAGTCACGGTGGCAATACACACCTGGTTGCCATTGGAGACCTTGATGAACAAATCTTTTTAAAATAAGACTCCAACTTCTTGTCCATCGTATCCTTAAAAGAGCAGTTATCCTCAATAGGAATAGTAGTTCTCTTAGCCAGACTGGAAATAGCCCCTTCAACTTTGGGTATAGTATACCAATGGTCTTTAATGGAGTCCTCGACAGGAAAGATTTTCTTAAAAATGGGAGACTGGGGGGAAAAAAAAAAAGACACCCCTGGTTTCTCCTATTCCTGTGAGATAATCTCCCTAGCACAGTCCGGCACAGGAAAAACTTCCAAAGTGGAAGGTTCATCAAAGAAACCATTAAGTTTACTAGATTTTTTAGGAGTGACAACGGCAAGGGTATCGGAGTCATCTAAAGTAGCTAAAACCTCCTTTAACAATACACAAAGGTGTTCAAGCTTAAATCTGAAGGATACCACCTCAGTCTCAGAAAGAGGAATTATACTGTCCGAATCTGAGATTTCACCCTCAGAAAGTCCCAATGTATCTTCCTCATCAGACTTATGAGAAAGGGCAACTTGGGAAGCAGAACTGAGTAGAGGCACCTTACTTTCTGAATTTATAGATTTCCTCTTGCGTTTTCTCTGTAATCTGGGAATGGCAGCTAATGCAGCAGATACAGCTGAAGATAAATGGACAGCAATTTCTGCTTTTAAATAAACTCCACTGGGAGTTAGAGGAACCGCAGGGCACTACATGTGACAGCATTGAGGGCTTGGGACGTAGCAGGAGAAAGCTGAGGTATTATTTTAGCAGCATCATCCTGAGAGACATTAGGGTCAAAAATCTTACCTTTATTTTGCATGGTTTTCTTGACACATTAAGAACAAAATTGCATAGGGGCTGCAATTTGTGCATCTAAACATATTAAGCATGAATTCATGAGAGTAGGCTCTTGCTCCATATCAGACATGTTGTTAAACAGTAAATTTATGCTTACCTGATAAATTAATTTATTTTAAGATATGACGAGTCCACGGATTTCATCCTTACTTGTGGGATTTATCCTCCTGCTAACAGGAAGTGGCAAAGAGCACCACAGCAGAGCTGTATATATAGCTACTCACTCCTCTCCACCCCCAGTCATTCGACCGAAGTTTAGGAAGAGAAAGGAAAAGCTAAAGGTGCAGAGGTGACTAAAGTTTACAAAAAATAAATAAATCTGTCTTAAAATAACAGGGTGGGCCATGGACTCGTTATATCGTAAAAGAAATCAGGTAAGCATAAATTTACTTTTCTTTTACAAAGATATGACGAGTACACAGATTTCATCCTTACTTGTGGGATACAATATCAAAGCTACAGGACACGGATGAAAACAGAATTTATGTTTACCTGAT